>NW_010968505.1:4021289-4036171 GCF_000463585.1 Tarenaya hassleriana | reverse complement strand
AACTGTCGACAGGGAAAGAACCAAATGATGTTTGTCTTTCAATTAGCTGTAACAAAGGTGGAAGCCCATTTCACTGCGACATGTATATGAACTGTTGTACAATCAGATGTTGCATCATTTGTTTTATATATGATATGGTATGATCAGTTTGAGGATGTACAATTCGTTGGTGGAGAGGTGTTTCAACGACTGTGTGGACAACTTCACACGGAAAACGCTGCAGAAACAGGAGGAGACGTGCGTGATGAGGTGTGCCGAGAAGTTCCTCAAGCACACCATGCGCGTCGGCATGCGGTTTGCCGAGCTCAACCAAAACCAAGCTACCCAGGACTGATTCTCCCCTGTTCGGTTCGGTTCGGTTTTATATCTCTAAACCGGTCGGTTATTGGTTTATAGGTAACTCTATTGTCATAATCATGGTGAAAATCTTTTGTTCAGGGGAGTAATGAATAAGCTCATTCATTGAACCGGTTTCATAACTTTTTTGTTCGAGGGGCATTTTTGGTTCTGCCGAATGTTACTTGTACCGAGAAAGAGATTATTATATCATTATCAATACAAAGTTATCATGATTAAAAAAAAAATACCCAATTCATGATCCAGAATTGTATAACTCCTTATGTGGAAAAAAAAATCAAGCGAGCTCACTGTATTTGATTTGGACCGTGTTCGGGTAGAAAAATCTAAAGATTAATAGAAAATGGGCAAAAATAGATTTCCGGTTTTGTTTAACCAAAAATCGTAGATTCCCGGTTTAGATTATTAAAATGACAGATTCGGGTTAATTAATTTGCAACTTTAGTCCTTGATATTTGAGAAAATTATAGATCGAACCAGTGTCTCTTTCTAGTTTCCAGTTTTCAGTCTTTCTTCTTTTTCTCTCTTGCCCGAAGCTTCATTTCTGAATTTGGAAGACGTTCGATCGAGTTCACTCGGTATCGTGTCCAAAGATATTCGAATTAGGGTGTCACAGAAGGAGAAGATTCGGAGAGATTGAGGATGGGGAGTCCGAAGAAGAACGAGAGCAAGGGGTTTTTCTCCACCATGACTTCCGGCTTCTCCATGTTCGGCAGTGCCATGTCGAGATCCGTCAACGGGTCAGTTTCTTGAGATCTCGTGTTTCTAATTTCGTATGATTTACGAACCTTTTCTGCCATAAGCCCTCTAGGTAAAGCTTTTGTCTTAGGTTGTTCCGATTGTTACTCGATGCTCGATTAATCGGATGATGATATGCGAGTTTTTTTATGCTACGTTGTGTTTCGGAAGTTGAACCTTGTCGTTTGTCTGTAGAATTTGGATTCGAAGGGCATTTTAGTTGCATATAGAATCAAAATTCCGTGATCAATCGATAGTATTAATGTCAAATACAAGTTCTGCTGTAAGCTTTGCTCGTTGGACAATCCATGTGCAGTAACGAATGATTAGAATCCACCCATAGACTCTTCCTGGGAAGTGACTTATTGTGTTGTCTGCTATTGTTTTCTGGCAAGTTGCTGAGTAGAATTGTGTTGATCTTGTTTTAGCCGGGCTAGTTTATGTTGCCGTTTGCTTTCCAATGCTTCTGAAGACTGCAGAATTGAATCTGGTTAGAATTGTATAAGTGTGCCGTTTAATTATTTATACTTTTACGACCCTTTTCTCGCGCGTTCAAATGCATGGATTTTGGATAATGGTGTTGAATACTGCAACTATTTCTTGCAGACTGCTTGGTTATGAAGGTGTTGAAGTCATAAATCCAGAGGGCGGCCAGGAAGATGCTGAAGAGGAGGCCCAGAGAGGAAGGTGGAGGCAGGAGGTATTTATCTTTGAAATTCCATTTTCGCTGTTTACAGGTTACTGTTTTGCCTGATTTTATCTGCTTTTGTCTGATTAGAACTCTCTACCGTACCCACATGTTTTGTTCTTAACAGGACAGAGATAGTTACTGGAAGATGATGCAGAAGTACATAGGTTCAGATGTCACGTCCATGGTGACTCTTCCTGTTATTATATTTGAGCCTATGACCATGCTCCAGAAGATGCCAGAGGTTTGTGCTACTTCTTTGTGGTCTAACTTCTATACTTTTTTTTTGATAATCCGGAAGTTCACCGAGCCTTTGGCCCGACTACATCTCCCAGAGGACCGGAGAAGCCTATGTGAATGTCCCTCCCCACGCTTGGGTTTGAACCCAGGATGAGAGCATGCATTGCATGTTCTCTCACCACTAGACCACCCAAGCTTGGGTCTAACTTCTATACTTTCTTGCACGGGATAACATTTTCAAATGTTTCTTTTCAGCTAATGGAGTATTCCTACTTGTTGGACCAAGCAGATGAGTGCGAGGATCCATACCTGCGTCTAGTATACGCCTGTAAGTATATGCTAACAGATTTCTATCGACTTCCTGACTTGTTGAAGCGTGAGAGCCATTTTCTTGGTGTTGAATGCGATTTATTATTCTTCAGCGTCATGGGCTATATCTGTTTACTATGCCTACCAACGAACTTGGAAGCCCTTCAACCCTATTCTTGGGGAGACTTATGAGATGGTCAACCATGGCGGTATCTCATTTATTTCTGAGCAGGTCCAGCTTTGAGTTTTTCAGTTTTCTAACAACTGTACTGGTCTTTGGGAAATGACTAGCTTACTATGATTTTCTTTTGCTTCGTTTCAGGTTAGCCATCATCCCCCGATGAGTGCTGGTCATGCTGAAAACGAGCACTTTACCTACGATTGCACGTCAAAGTTAAAAACTAAATTTTTGGGGAACTCTGTCGATGTTTATCCCGTTGGGAGGTGATTATACTTAAATACGTCCAACTTTATAATTGAAATATATATCTTGCTTTTCTGCAGTTCCTTTTGACCATTCTCTATTGAGTATGATCTTTTTCGTTGTTTATCAACTTTCCCGCTAAGATATCTATTTGAGATGAAAATGAAGTACCGAAACCAATCTTCTTTCTATTTTTTCCCTATTAACGCCACAACATTTTTTACGTAATTGTTTTTTTTTGTTAGTAACCAGTCTCTTGGCTTGCAGAACGCGTGTTACACTCAAAAGAGATGGTGTGGTTCTGGATTTGGTTCCACCTCTCACCAAAGTTCACAATCTAATATTTGGGCGGACCTGGGTTGACTCACCCGGCGAGATGATCATGACAAATCTAACAACTGGCGACAAAGTTGTCTTGTACTTCCAGCCATGTGGTTGGTTCGGGTATTTAACATATTTCCTTCAGCTTACTACCCCTTGAACTCTTTGTCTTCACTCCTACTTCCCGAACGTCTTCTTCTCCTAACCAATGTTGCTTCTCTCCGATTTCAGTGCTGGACGCTATGAAGTGGACGGATATGTTTACAATGCAGATGAGGAACCTAAAATACTGATGACCGGGAAATGGAACGAGAAAATGAGCTACCAACCTTGTGATATGGAAGGGGAACCACTTCCAGGAACCGAGCTGAAAGAGGTGTTTGTTCTTTTCCACTCTTTTACACTTTCGGGTGATTTTCTTGACGGTATTTTGCAATGTGGGATCGATCTGGTGACGAAATTTGCAAATCAGTGCATAATTTTATGTTTTTACTCTAATGGGTTCTTTCAGGTGTGGCATGTTGCTGATGTTCCGAAAAACGACAAGTATCAATATACCCATTTCGCCCACAAGATAAACAGCTTCGACACCACTCCTAAGAAACTCTTGCCATCGGATTCACGTCTCCGTCCTGATCGGTATGCCCTTGAGCAGGGTGACCTTTCTAAAGCTGGTGCCGAGAAGCACAGGTACCTCATTATCTTCTTCTGTATAGTCGGTACCATGTTGTACGTGAATCAGCCACTGAAAACCCTATCGTCGTTTTTTTCCCCCTCTCAGTCTGGAGGAGAAACAGAGGGCGGAGAAGAGGTCCCGAGAAGCAAAGGGGCATGGGTTCACCCCGAGATGGTTCGATCTGACAGACGAGACAACATCTACACCATGGGGGGATCTCGAGATATATCGATTCAATGGTAAGTATATGGAACACCGAGCCATTTCAGACACGTCGAGCGGTGAGGTCGATGCCAAACCTGTCGAGTTTAATCCATGGCAGTACGGTTAAATGTACAAGCAAGGGTTTAATGGAGGTTGAGCAATGAGTTCCATTGAGTTTCTCCCTCTGTGGGTCTGAACTGATTACTTGTAGTTTCAACATGAAGCGTGCGATATCATCATCATCATCATCATCATCATCATCATCATCATCATCATTATTATTATTTTATTTCACATCTTCACCTATGGTACTGATTTCGGGGAAGAAATTACAATTTTTATTTTTTTCGGAATTTAGGTCCGAATCAACATTGTTTTTAAGTTTGACAATGTCAAGAATTACGATCCTCTAAATATTACAACGGATCACTATATAGTATGTTGATATATGCATAGTAAATAAAAACGTTATTCACGTGGCGCAATTAGGTTCTATGATACACGTTATGCAACTATACGAGTTTTACGTGGGCAGGCTTTATCTGACAAATATTCAATCTTTGTTACGTAATCCATTGTAAATAAAGCTCGGTTCCATATCTATGAGTAGAGTTTATGACATATAAAAACAGATTTTCATGTGAAAACTATTTTTTACACCCATCACGGTTTAAAACTATAATCTTTTATTTTTTTTTAATAATATTTGTCTAAAAAAAGAAAATAAATAAATCATGTTCGTTAAATGGATAAATGAAAATTTAATCTTATCCTTTCCCCAAAAAAAAACAAAAGAAGAATGGGTGGATTAGAAGGTGGGTGGTTTTGGATTTCTGCTATGCAAGCATCACTTATTTTAAAAAAATAAAAGAAAATACTAGAATATTCGTAGTTTTGTAATAAAATACTATTTTGGCAATATGTGTATCAAAAGTATATATATATATATTGTGTACTGTATACATATATCAGTTCACTTATAACGTTATATGTAGGACTAATTAAACACGTAACGCATGATCATTGAAGTGCGCCAATTACGCACGGCACAATGTGCATATAAATTATAATAATGTATAGACGAATTTTAAAATTTATACTTTTATTAGCTATGAAAAAAAAACAAACAATTATTGTAGTTATTTTTGTATACCAAAACCGGGATTACTTCACCGATTATATCATCATGATGTGGGCCCAAGTTCTGTCTGTGGGCCCGACCACCGCCGTTACGTTTCCTGCCGCCCGAAGACATTATTTTCGACGAAGGTTCTTCGCACGCCGTCAAAGTTCAACGGTATGTTTTTTCTTACATTGGAAGATGAACAGACGGCAGCCAATAAGGACACCGTTCTCATCCACTTAGGAGCGAGAGATTTTGAGTCACGAAAATACCCTCGCGTGTGGATGTGAAATTTGGTTTATATATAATTAATTTATTGATTAAAAATTAATTAATCACTATATTTATATTAACGTGATCGAAAAATACCAATGTAACGCATGCAAACTCATTAGATTGCACCTCTCAATTATTTTTTGAAACACTAGGAGAGAACCGTGCGATGCACGGTTTATTCTTTTTTTTTTAATAATTTTAAATGTATAACTTTTTAGTATTTGATTTAATGAAAGAATTTAAATATTATTGCATTATTGTTATATAATAGAAATCTTAGTTGAATAAATTTGTAAATATAATTTCATATATTTTTCGCAATCAAATGCATACTTAATCAATATAATCGTAATATATGTATCTGAATAAATAAAATATTATTTGTTTTCAAATTTTGCAATGTTATAAAACAAAAGGTAGATATTATATTAAACATAGTGTAACAAATAAGTATTAAATATTAATTAAAATATTTTCCGTTTTAGATGTATCATATGCTATCGTTTTTATTTTCGCATTTGAAAATAATAATTGATGAATTTGTTTAGTATGAAGAAAAAAATATATTTTCTTTTAATTTTTATTTTTAAAATATAGTCTAATTATCTCATTGATATAATTTGTTGAAAAAATTTCTCCTGTTTATGCATTTGGAGATATGTTTTTGGATTTTACTCAAAGTATCGCCTATGAATTCACATACCAATTTTGAGCTCACGAAAATAGATAAAAGATAAAATCCAAATAAGTCTTAAATCCTAAATCACAATCGGTTCATCCACCTATATAAAACCATCTAAATTGATAACAACAGAAAATACAATCAAATAATTGAATTCAAAACCCAGAAAATGCTAGGCAGTAAGAAACTGATTTTTGAAATTGTATTCGATCCTTCCCTTTTTCGCGATGTGAGGCTCAGTTGAAGATATATTTTCATTAGATATTTAACCAACTTTTCTGATACACTTTGATGAATCTGTTCAATTTTTGTCCATGGCTTGAGTTATCTTCTCCTTAAATTTACCTGAGAACAGTTTGCAGAAACAAAATAAGTTTTGGACAAACCTCGGTTAAAGAAACTCAAAATCCACAACTGTCTTTTTTTAGACGAAGAATCTCTTACATCGGTTGAAGATAGTCTTGGTTTACGGCTTTCCTCTTGCTTTCTCACCATCATACTCATTTCTTTTATCTACTTTCCATGATTTCCTATTTTTAACGTAAATTGCATGTGAATCCAAAAAATAATCAATGAAATCTGATTCAAAAATCTCTATTCAATATCACAGTCAATCGTAAATGAATTTTAAAAAAGAAAAGATAGAATGTGAAAGCTTTTTTTCTTTTTTTTTTTACTTTATAACGAATCATTGGGACTATTAGCTTTAGATATTCTTCCGTTCTCAGGTATTGAAATCAATCAATAACCCTCAGACTGGAAGAGGCCGTTGTACTTCCGTGCATTGTTACACGTAGCTCCCACCGCTTCCTCGTCGCCATTGGAGGGCGACCTAGTTTCTGACACCACGATCGACACTTTCTTGTAATTTACGCCGTCGAAGACTCGAAGGCGTAGTACACGATGAACATAACGCATGATAAGAAAATTATACTAATTGAACAAAGAATAATGAGATTATTAGTGACTAATAATAAGTACCCCTTCTAGAGTGTCATTTTTTGTTCTAATGTTTCTTTTTATTTGAGCTCTGTCTGACGGTGACGTTGAGATGAACGTGTCGTTCCGTTGCTCATCGTCGACCTCGATTTCATCGAAATCAGGTATGCAGTTGAAATCATAAAGCGAGATCGAAGACAAAATCAAGGGCTCGTTGTTGTTGTAGCCTCTGAACGACTTGTTACTAACTTATACCGAGAAACCATTTTATGCATGATCATATATATGCGAGATAATATATGATAGAACATGATTAGAAGAAAAAACAAACAAACCATGTAGATCAATATGTCCACAGGTAACATCTGAATCTCATAAATTAGACGAACAAATCATGTAGAAGGAAATGACAATCTTTTACGATATATATAGTACTGAAAATCCTTAAAAGAGAATTATAAGAAAGTAAGAGCATCACACAACAAAACATGTAAAGCATTATTCAGTCAGTGCTTGTTCATCTTCTAGCTCTCCTTGTAGTTTCATCAACTGAAAAAACACATAAACACATTCTAAAACGAAATAAAGTTAATAAACTCAGTTTATGAGGTTGAAAAAAGGAAAAAAAAATATTACATAGGGAATGACAATCATAGTGATGGTATGGATCGATATGACTCATGCCATATAACATCCAAACATCATATACAAACTTCTCTACCTCAACAGTAGCGACATGATCCAGACACACCTCAATACGTCTCTCTGCCAATTCAATCTGTAATATATATCACACATTGTCAAACTGACACCGAATAAATAATTAGATTGGAACTCCCCTAATAATTTGAAAACCTCTTATCACCTAAAGAGAAGAAGAGGCTGCTTAAACCTCTTATCAATGTGCAACATTTGTCGTACGACGACCAATGATCCGACATCATCCATCTATGCAATGGCTTCTTTAATCTCCTTCTCTTCGAATTTCATCTTTGTCTTGTACTTGTAACGAAAGGTCAAAGTTGGTTCAAGCTGATTGCACCACCTATATAGAAATAAGAATACGACGTTTTGAGTGTATGGATTGATTCATGGAATTAATGAGGAAGAGAGTAAATAATAAATGTGATGTTTAATGGGCTCACGCTTGAGTTGGCAACCATTTTTGTGAATTTTTTTTTATGTTATTAAATATTCTCATTTGACCAAAACCAATATTATGAAGAGACATATATTTAGTACAGAATATTCTATATAAATATTATATAAATAACCTGCGTGGATCGTTCAATCTCCAAAGATATATTTTTTTATGCGTTGCACGAATTGTTCTATTTTTATTTATATTTTTTTATTAAATTTATAGATATAAATATTATATAAATAATATATATTATTTGTTTAATATAGAAAAAATATATATGTTAAATTTTTTTGTTTACAAAAATGTTATATATTATTTGTTTAATAATTATTATAAAATTATCATTATTATTTTTTATAAAAAATTAAAGTAGTGAAAGAATGTAATAGTTATTCCATAGACTGATATTAATGATTTATTTTGGTCGTACTTAATACCCATCATTATTTTATTTTGGTCTTTGCTAAAAAAATATAGTTATAAAATAAAAATAAAAATGATATTTTTAAATATTGCGGGATTTAAAAAAATATTGGTTCAGTAGTAATGTATATATAAATTAAAAAATATCTAATTAAAATATATTGATTTAATTAATAATATCTTACTAATGGATATATGATGATGGTGTAGAAACCATCGTTACATTTAGAATTTAAATTGTAAAATATTTATTATTATAATAATTGACAATTTTTTATTATGTAGAATTTAATAAATTAATAAGAATTTAAAAATTTGACACATCACATATATATATATATATATATAGTATATGTTGGAAATTATATTTTTTTTTTAAAAGAGTGAAAACTTTATACCATAATTTTATTTAAATTTCGTAGTGGCACATGATCTCTTGTATATCTTAAAACACATGAAGTTGTTGCGCCACAATCCGTATGATAAAGTTTTTATGTTGTTTTTTTTAGGGGCATTTGGTAAACTGTGACAAATATGTCACATAATTAGAAATCTATACTTTTTTTTCATTCCTTTGCAAACTATATCTTTTTATAATTTTTTGACAAAAATACTCTTACTTTATTATATAATTTCAATACTGCCATTTAGCATCCTGAAAAATGTGCAGCATTAAAAGCAGATTTTTTTTGAAAAATGTGTTATCCAAGAGAACTGTTTTTTCATCCGGGAATACTGTTTTTCATCCGGGAGAGTCTGTTTTTTGTCCGGAAGAGCTGTATTTTATCCGGGAGAGATGTATTTTGTCCGTGAGAGTCTGTTTTTTGTCTAGGAGAGTTTTTTTCTGTCCGGAGGGCTGTTTTTCATCTGGGAGAGATGTTTTTTGTCTGGTAGAGTGTTTTTTGTCCGAGAGAACTGTTTTTTGTCCGGAAGAGTTGTTTTTCGTCCAGGGAGAGTCTTTTTTTGTCTCAGAGAACTATTTTTTGTCCGGATGAAAAATAATTTTTTCGGATTAAAAATAGTTCTTCCGGATGAAAAACAGTTATCCCGGATGAAAAACAATTCTCCTAGATAACACAGTTTCCAAAAAAATATGTTTTCATACTACACATTTTTCGGAGCGATAAATGACAATATTGAAAATAGACAATAAAGTAAAGATATTTTTACCAAAAATTTATATAAAGGTATAGTTTGCAAAGGAAAGAAAAAAAAAAGTATAGATTTTCAGTGACATGACATATTTGACACATTGGTACAAATTTTTTCGTTCTTTTATCACAAATTCTAAATTTATCTTTGACACTTTTCTCCTTTCCAATAAGTGATAACTCGGATGCATACTAATTTAATCTAACTCTTATAAAAATGAAATCTCGTGCTTAAATATACTCGCATAAATCATTTTCTTACAATTTTTTGGATGGCGCTCTTTGCAAATCGTCATATTCTTGAATAATGTAAAGTTCAAAAATTTCAGAAGAGAGTTTTTGGGATAGCCAAAGTCTATAATCTTTACAACTATTTGCAAAATAAAAAAAAATAAAAAAAATCATTTGGAGCGGTAGTAGACAAAGTAATTTTGAATAGCATCTTCATCAAAAGCTCATCTAAGGTGATATTTAAACAAAAGAACAACCTGCATGTGAAAGAAAAATAACAATTGAAGTTAGATGTGTATTCCAATCTAAGTTATTATTCGTCAAAATTTTCCACTCCCCATTTTATTTTCTCTAATTTTATTTTAAAATCTTATCATTTAGTTTTATCACAATGTTTTCATAATTATATTTTTTTGTTTATCTAGTCTTATATTAGAAATCAATAAATCACATCTAAAATAACAATAAATTTTATTAAAAATAATTGTATTTCATTAAATTTCTCTTATTATTTTATTTTTGATTAATCATTTATCCATTTAAAACACTATTTAATTTTATATTAATTAGTTTTTTTTTTTATTTTGAAATATTTTGTTTAAAATTTTAATAACATATTCTATATCACTAAATAAAGAAAATTAATTAAGCTCATTCTATTTACCTATCTAATATACATTTCATAACCCAATATATAATTTAAAATAAAATCATTAATAAATAAATGAATAATTATTTATTAAATTAAATAATCAAAAACAAAAATAAATAAATATACATGTACATACATATATAAATATAACGGATATGAATTGTATGCATTATATAACGAATGCATTCAACTTGTCTTTTGACTTAGATAATTATACAACATCGGGCTGTCAGAATTACGCCAAGCAACATCGTCGGCGTAGCTCTCGAAAACGCAGACCATATGCTCCCTCACGTGAGGTGTCCTGTCCACCGTCGTGAAAACTCCATCCATGTACACCGAGTTCCTCAGACACTCATTGAGCGGACACTTCGAAAGTTCTCTTTCCGATCACCATAAAATCATCTCCGATGAATCGCATCCGCCTGCGAAGGACGTTTTCCAACCAACGCGGGCACTTCGAATCCATGTTGGAGATCCCCTCCGATGCTGGCAAGAATCCATGTCTTTTATTGCATCTAATACCGGCTCGTCCATCACCGAAAATATCCTCATCTGTATATATATATATATATATATATATATATATAATATATATATATATAATTCTTCAATTTCCATAATACATATTACTCTCTATAAATCAATATTTGAATATATAATCATATATAGATACACTTATTTTTTTACCCTCTTGAGAAACTTGAGGAGATATCGCCGTATGATCTCAAGGTCATCGGGCAAATTTCCGAAGAGAATTCGGTCATTATCACAATCCAATACTTCGCCGTCTTTGCCCGGTGAGAGAAGTCAGCACGCAAAGGTAGAGGTGGTGGCGTCTTGTTGCTTACCGCCAGTGACCTTGGCGATGACGGTGGTGGTGGTGGCGGGGCATGGCGGATTGTTACTTAAGGAAGATCCATGAGCTTTTTTCAGAAAGATCCGGCAAATGAATATGCAGATTCATGCTATATGAAGAGGTATAAGCTTTTTTCGGGGGATGCGAGAAAAGGGTTTGGAGATTTGCCTTCGAGGAAGAATCTAAACCTTCTTCGGAGAAATGTGGTGAACTGTACCTTTTTTATGAGAAGC
Source organism: Tarenaya hassleriana (assembly GCF_000463585.1). NCBI lineage: Eukaryota > Viridiplantae > Streptophyta > Magnoliopsida > Brassicales > Cleomaceae > Tarenaya > Tarenaya hassleriana. The sequence continues at coordinate 4,024,501 of NW_010968505.1, read as the reverse complement.
GAAAGAATGAAACCGTTCATTTCATCGGTCGACGTTTGAGCAATCTCATTAAAGACCAAATAAGATAAATATGGCTGGGGTAATAAATACGACTTTTACAAATCTTGACCGTTATTAATTTGTTTTATTCATGCAATGCATGCAATAAATTATAATAATGGTATTTTCGCATAGTGCCCATAATGGAGTTTTCTATATATAATATTAATTAAATATATATACACACAATAAAATATATCATATTGATACGTTTACATATACCGAACATCCAGCATAAAAATATTAATATTATAATTTAGATAGAGTTAATAAAAAAAATTAAAAAACGTATGTTCATATAAGTGAATGAAATATTCATTATCTATATAGAATTAGAATAATTAGTTTGTTTTTTAATCTTTAAAAACCCATTTTGATTTTAGTTTCATATATTATTGAGAATTTTATTTGATTACACTTTAATTTACAATTTAATTGCTATCTTGATAAAAAAAAATAACAATAGATTACTATAATTAAAAAATCATTTTTATCATATAAAAAGTTATTTTGATTTGAGTTTTATATATTAGTGAGACTTTTATTTGATTACATTCATATTTAAAATTTATTTGTTTTCATAATATCATAAAGGAAAATAATTACATATTATCATAATGTAATTATAAATTTTTTATAATTTTAAATTTTATCTATTTCTATCATTTAATATAACAATACATTTTATTAAAAATAATCATATTTTATTAATTTTTCTTATCATTCATCTATTTTTAAAAGTTTTTATTTAATGTTTAATTATTTATTTTAGACAAATCAATTTTATATTTTAAAATTACTAATCATTTTCATAGTTTAATATTAAAATGTTTTCATTTAATTCTATCATAATTTGTTCATAACCAATCAAAATTTAAGAAACTTCCACATAGGATGATGATGTGTCTTCACCAGAATCCTTTAAACTTCTTTATTAATATATATAGATTTTCAGCCCTCAATTTATATCTTAATGTCACTGTTAGAATTTCAATATATATATATACATACGTGTGTGTATATATATGTATATGAAAAATTCAAACAAAACGAAAAACTTGCTAGTGACGAGCGGAGCCATGTGATGGCACATATGTGACACGTGGCGATATGTAAGGGCCGGAGAGGCGATCGTGGGCGAAGAACGTGAATGGTTCCACCGGTTAACAGAAAAGTAATACCGGTATATCCGGTGGATGGAGCCAATGGTATAAGGGGCAATGGGGGGTTTAAGCAAAAGGGAGGCACGGATGTTTTTCAAAGGGTTTTTGTTTGCGTGAGAGAGAGAGAGAGAGCGCGTGATTTTGCTTCCGGTGAGAGAGAATTCGTATGGGTAGCGTTTGAATTGAAACAAATGAAAATTTTCCGTCACTTTCTCGGGAAAACATGGGTTAGAGGAACAAATGGATAAAAGTTTGGTGTGAGTGCGGCGGAGAATTCAGATTTCTTTGTTTCTCTCCGCGAATTTGCTTTCTTTTTTCCGATCTCGCATTTGCCGGGGAATCCACCGAAGTTTCTAACTTTTTTTTCGAGTAATCGTCTGGAATTTGAAGATTGGGGTATCAAAGGTGAGAAAAATTGGAGCTTTTCAAGGTTTGTTCTCTCGGATTCGGCGAAAGTCCCTGTTTTGTTTGGTTGCCGAGAAACTGTAGGAAAATTCACGAAAAAAAATTCTATTTCAGGAAAAAATCGGTCGTAAAATTTCAAAAGATATTAACCTTTTCATGCTTTTTTGTGCCTGCACCTGAAACGGGTTTGCTTAATCTTTTGAGTCTCGTCCATTTTTCCTCGATTTTGTGGGTTTCTTGCTATATAACCACAATTCCGTTTTCGATGAAGTCCGACCTGAGGGTTTGAACTGCGTGATCTGTTTTCCTGCGATTTCCTTTGGTCCCTAGACCGATGCTTTTTGTCTAGAGCTCAATCTGATTTACATCTCTGTCTGGTTTTTGGGATTTTCCTGTGACCAAATTGTCAGGAAAACGTTTTGGGCTCTCGATTTTCTGGTCGTCTATTCATTAGGGTTTTACTGTGGTTTAAGCTAAATTTCTGTGGCCTGGAGGGAGGTTGCTTGAAACTTCTTTTTATATCTGATTCGGGATAAAAACATAATGCATTCGAGCATACATAGATAACATATGAGAAATGGTGGAGATTCGTCCCCTTTTTATGTTCATCTTCGTGTTCCTTCGTTGGCTGCCTTTTGCTTGCTTGCTTCTAAATGTGAGAGATCTTACGGATCTGCTATTCGAAATTCTCAGTCCTGTAGTTCTTGGGTGGTTCAGAGTTTTTATTGTTGTGAATTTGGTTTAACGTTTTCATGTAATTCACTCCTGGATTTATAGGTACAGTAATCGGATCGACTGCTTCATTGGAGTTGGCAATATCGGTGGTATGCATCTATCGCATAAGAGGTTAGAATTTGGAGACAATGGCTACCAGTTGCCTGCGAATGCCCGAGCACGCAGATCTGCTCGGGTAAAAGCTTTGATCTTTCTCATATTTCGCCTTCAATTTGCCATTGTTTGTTGGATGGATGATTCATTGTTCACCTCTCTTCAGAAGAAGCGCTGCTTCAAGAAGAACAATGGAGATGACGATAGAATGGGTGCGTTCGACTTATTGGCGACTGTAGCTGGATCGTTGCTGCTTGAGAAAGGGAGTTCCCAACCCGCTCGCTATGACCCTATCCATTTGAGCGAAGATAAGAGTGTAGCTGTACAAAATACTGTAAGGGATGAATTTCTCGACGAAGAGAAGCCCCTAAAGGCAGAAACTTTCTGTGGAGACAATCATTCTAAAGGATCCTCGGGCCACTGCCATGGTCTCCATTGTGGAACCGGCACCATTATGAGAAATCCCGGTGACTCCTTGATGAGTGAAAAACTCGAGAATGTGGTCGAGGGATTTGGTAACCCGGGTCAAACTGATTCATGTAAAGTTGGAAACTTTGATCAGGGATTTAAAGCAGGTATTGATGGTGATGCAGCAGTAGTTCTGGAGGCAAAACCTGATGTTGTAGTTAGTTTAGGATGTAATAACAGTAGTAGTAGAGCCGAGCTGCCAGCATGTGGGAAAGATGCTTCCCATGGCTCTCGGGATGTTGTAAATTTAGTTAGTAGCGATGATGATGAAAACTTCTTAGCGTTCAGTCACTGCAGTAGGAGCCAAAA
>NW_010968505.1:3945990-4021211 GCF_000463585.1 Tarenaya hassleriana | reverse complement strand
TGTAGGCAGGTGCCACGTATTGGAGACAGAAGAATTAGGAAGATATGGGCTACGAGACATCGGAAAGGAGGACTGAAAAATGCAGGTAATGTTTCACCTAGGGTTCGTGATTTTATCTTAGTAGCTCAAGTATGGTGATTGATTTTTGTGATGAACACCTCCCTGTTTGGTTTTGCAGATGTGAAGCCATGGTATTCTGCAAAGAGAAATTATTGCTTGCACCATCAGAGGAATTATCCCATCAAGAAAAGGAAATTCTTTGACAACATTTCTGAATTGAATTCTGATGATTATCATTTGCCCCCGAAGATGGGTAGAGGTAACGCTGATTCGGCTCTTCTAAACCATTACTGAGATCTCGTACGCAGCTCTTATCTAATGCGATTCCATTAAACCAATTTGCAGGAAGCAGAACAATTTTTTCAATGAAATGTCGGAATGGGTCGTATGTTTCGAGGGACCCTCATGGTAACAATAAAATCAACCTCGTCCAGGCATGATTTTATTATTTTTCCTTATCAAGATACTTATGCAACAACAAAAACATCGTTTTTATTGCTCAGTGAGATTGCGGATCAAGTCTTTCAGGGTTCCCGAGCTTTTCATAGAGATTCCAGAGACTGCTACAGTTGGATCCCTGAAGGTAAATGACAATGTCCATCTCTTTTTTTTTTCACATAAAGATCTAATCTTTTCCTGTTTCACATCTTGCTGTTTCCTTTAGAGATCTAAAAATAATAAAAACAACTCGCTGTTATGCCCATAAATTCTGACCTCTGTTACCCTTGAAAAATCTCACCTTTTCCCGTTTCCTTGTTAATCACTCTACAGAGAATGGTAATGGAGGCAGTGACCACTTTACTGGGTGGTGGACTCCGAGTTGGTCTGATGCTTCAGGGAAAGAAACTCCGAGATGATAGCAAAACCCTTCTTCAGACCGGAATCTCTCAGGACAATACCCACTTAGACTCTATGGGTTTTTGCCTTGAACCGAGCTCAGAAGCCGGACCTATACCCTGCGACACACCTAAGCCTTTAACCAGGTTGTACTCTTCTTTCCACAACTTAAGTCAGCGACCATGATTAAAAAAAAATCCAATCTTTTGAAGTTTTAGAGTTTCATTCTCTTCTCTCTCTTCCAGGTACCCACCAGTGGACATTATGCATGCCTGTGATGATCTCCCTATCTGCCGTGCTGCTGACTTGAGCCATGTGTTGGAATCTGACCATGACTCGGCTCCATCCCCTGATGTTTCATATGGTGAAAAAAACAGAACAGATGATTCGAGAGCATTGTTTCCTATGGAAGCAGCGGTTTTGGCTTCAAGAGAGCTAACCAAGTTGGCAGCTCGACCTCCAGACCGTAAATCTAAAAGACCTGAGCAGCAGCAGGCTGCACAGCGCAGAATCCGTCGACCTTTCTCAGTTGGTGAAGTAGAAGCATTGGTTCAGGCCGTTGAGAAACTCGGAACCGGAAGGTAAGGAAAAAAAGGAAGCGTTTTCCTGATTGTTTCTTTGGAGTGGCAAAGGCTGATCCTTTGTTTTTTTTTGGGGGGGGGGGAGAGAATGATGATCGAAGTCTTGTTGAAAACTGCAGGTGGAGAGACATCAAGCGCCATGCTTTTGAGGGCGCAGACCATCGAACATATGTCGATCTAAAGGTTCGTAGCTAGAATCTGTACTGTTCCCCCTTTTTATCTTTATGCAGCATTTTGTTTCAAAGTTTGCATGCTTCACAATAAAGTAAATATGGATAAAGAGATTCCCGGCCTCTTGGGGAATGTAGACTCACTTGAACACTTACACTTAGAGCTTAGCGGTGAAAATGTTTCGGCAAGTATCTGTTCAATCCACGAGTTGGATATCCGAAATCTTGGGTACTCATCTATTGACGGGAAGACCACTGAGGTCGAACTCAGGTCTTGGGCGGCGAGCATCTGAGCCAGTCAGCCCTGCAGGGGATAGAGGCCATGAGGTGGCGGGGGTGCGGTGAGGCGTCGCTTTTTGGGGTTAGGGAGGTTTTAAATTTTGAAGACAGATAGTCGATTTTTTAGGATTAGCGCCAATTTGGAAAAAAAAAAATCTTGGCCTCGTCGGATGAGGGTAGGGGACAAGATCCCTCGTATATACGGAGCTCTCGGGTACCCGAGACCCTCATGAGATAGGGTACCCGACTCGTGTCCATCCCTCTTACCAAAAGCCGTGTCCTCGTTTTAAAAGCTTGTTTGGGAGATTGCAGGATAAATGGAAAACGCTGGTGCACACGGCGAGGATAGCGCCTCAACAGCGACGGGGAGAACCCGTGCCGCATGAGCTTCTGGACCGCGTCCTGACTGCTCATTCGTTCTGGTCGCAGTCCCAGCCGCCAGCGGAGAGGCTCTTGCTACTGTAAGTCCTTGCAGGCAGGTCCTCTTGTGTAATTACTCTGATGATGATCCTCTGTACAAATTCTAACACTGGGACTTCTATTGCCGTTTTGTATCTATCATTTTTATTTGAATTTGAATTTGGGAGGTAATGTATTATATGTTCTCTTAAGTATGAAAAAAAAAATGTAACCAACCGTACAATTGTATGCCCCCCCCCCCAAAAAAAAAAAAAATTCTATGGTACAAGCTTTTAAAATCGTAATCTCATAACCCTATCAACGATTTTATCACGTGTTAAGTTACTAAACGACATTTAAAACTGAATAAAAAAATTTCTACACCGGATACCAATTTTAAATTTGAATGTTTTTTTAAAGAACCAGAAGTAAACATGATTGTTCAAATTTTAAAAACAACAAAAGATAAGATTCGATTTTTTTTTAATTTATTCAAAATTTGAATGACACAAGAAATAAACATATGTTAATGAGCAATTAAAACATACCAAACAAACATTTGTATATGTAGGTGCATTCATGTGTACAAACATGTAAGATTCCGACGACCGGTTTTTGTTTCAATTCACCGTCAAATGAAGCAGTGTTGGAAATTGCTACAAATGAAGAAGTGTTGGAAATTGCTATAATTTTTTCGAATTGGTGTATGTAAATGGTAAATTTTGAATTCTGATGTGGATTTTTGTCAAATTCAAAATTTATGTATTGATTTTACACATTTGAATAAATTTGTGGGGGTTTATGCCATTTTCCCTTTTTTTAATGGTATTCACCGTTTTTGTACGGGAAGATCCGAAAACGTAATTAGCAAAGTTTCCTTGTACGATTAACACTTTCGGATTTCTTCTTGTAAGATTCCGACCACAACTCTTTGAATGTTTCTTTGATGTTGTGAATATTCTCCAATGCATAATCAGCCCCTTTTACTTTCTCCGGTTTACCAACCTGAAAAACCAAGTCCGGTTCAAACCAATGGTTTCCTTTTGTAAGTTCATATATACATACACACACACACGATTTTGTATTGTGTAATTGGTTTGGTTCGATGAATAACCGGCTTACCAGGACGGTATGGAGGCCCATGGCTGTTCCGGTTTGGATGTTTCGCATGCTATCGTCAAAGAACAGCTGCACAAAAACAAAAACGACATTGATTGTCGATTTCAAATTAAAAGCTGAATTAAGGAAATCCGAACTAATAAAACTTAAATTAATTTGGTCTATTTTTCCCGGAAAAAAAAATTGATCTTACAGTCTTATGAGGATCGATCTGTCCAATCTCGAAGGCCTTTTCAAATGCAATCTTTGCCGGTTTACAGATAACCGGAGTCGTAGGGAGATAACTTCCGCCGCAAGAAACCTCTGAACTCTTAGGGTTTAACGTCTCAAAACTTATGATTCTCTCGAAGCAATCTTCGATGCCAAGTCGCTTGAGAGCCTTCGCCACATGAACTTTGTCTCCATTCGAAAAAACCTTAAGCCGAAAAAAATTAATAAACCGATTCAAATATATATACACACACGTACATATGAATGCCGACGGTATATATTGGAGAGTAAAAAAAAATTACCACTTTGCGAAGAGGTAGGCTGAGTAAAAGATTTCTCAGAACCGGGTCCGGTTTAAGGTTCTTGTATGGTAATCTTCCATGCACGTATCTGTGGTAATCGTCGTTGTCGAAATCATAACCTATGGCCTGCATGCAGAAAACAACACGCATAAAATGACGTCAAAGTTCCAAAGATATATGAATATGCCTATACATATATATATATATATATATATATATATATATATGTGTGTGTATATATATGAATGGGTTTGAAGGTGAATTACCTTAAGACCGGCCATGGAAGTACCATAGGTTTTGTAGAGAACTTGGTTGAGCTCAACAACTCTGTTCTCTTCTATGCCAAGCTTCTGCACCATGTACTCTGCACTCATCACATGTATGATTCAGGGATCGTTTATTAATTAAAAAACTATATATTATACGTGTTACCAAATAATAGATAATGAAATCTCATTACCTATAATGTTGTTGGCACATGCTTTGGATAAACCAGAGCTTAGTGGATAAAGGGTATCGTCCAAATCTGAAAATAAATAAATAAATTGATGAATCTGAAAAATTAAATCAATCTAAAAAAATAAAGTAAACGTGAAAAAAAACAATTAGATGAAAAAAAATTAAATAACTTGAAAGCCGCTTATTAAAAATGGAAAAAAAAATTAAAATGAAAAAAAATACCAAAGAAAAGGAAAAATAATTAATAATAAATATGTGATCGCGTGGTTTTGAATGAATTAAAGGGCTTACCAAAGAGGAGGCATTCATATCTTGACGAGGAATTGTTCAGAGTTTCCATTTGTTTATCAAAGAAATCTGGTGAGAACACCAATGAAATAAAAATCATCAGCGAGATTATATAACATATGCATATACAAATACAAATACATACATATATATATATATATATATAAGTCAGTTAATTGTATGGTAAACCTAACGTGGGAAACAAGCGAGATGCGATATATGCAGGACACTACAATAGGTTAAGATCTAATTATCGTCTAAATTATGGTAAACGAACCAAGACGGTGAATTAGTTTCATGAATGTTGTAGAGAATTTCTTATACATCTGTTATAGAAAACCCTACGTATAAAGATGAACCAAAACGTTGCATGAAAAGTAGTAGAGAAACAATATGTATATATATATATATATATATAATTACAACCAAAACCTAATCCGAATACGAAATATAGCCATCGTAAAGGGGTTGTTTTTATGGCCAAAGACGTAATATAGAAATCGTTACAATATAATTTGGAATTCCTAATACCAAAAAAGGAATTGGATATAATTACCCAAAGTTTTATTGAGGGATGCGAATGTAATAACGAAATGAAGATCGAAATATTTGATGACGAGAGGAGAAGAGAAACTTGAGGGCTCATATATATATATATATATATATATATATATATATATATAAGAAGCGAGCAATAATGTTAGCGTGTGGGGAAGTCCACATGTACACACAAAAAGAAAGTCAATAAAAATAACCCACTTTTATTACAATTTTATTTAATTATTTAAACGTTTTGGCTCGCTTTATTATGATTTGACGGGGTCCATTTCCATTCTCCAACGTGTGATGTGGTAGCAATTAATTAATCTTAATTTTTTTATAATGAAAGCGAACATGCGTGGTTCGTTCCAAAGAGGAATCAAAATAAAATTGTATTTTATATTGCAATAAACACCTCGTGTTATACATGTAGTCCACGCTACTCACCATAGGCACCATTTTCCTGGTCATGTCACGTTTTCCGTTTTTGACTTTCATTATTTAATTCAACTATATAATATAACAATATATACATATATGATGAAAAACATGAAAAGAAAAAAGACCGACTTGTGAGATTTAATTGACCGATAGAGTCTGTTGCTACCAGAAGCTTGGACGAAGAAATTACGTGTCATCGTCGTTATTACGTTTGGGGAATTTGTCCACGCGTTACAGAGAATCCCCATAATTTTAAAAATGATTCTAAAATTATAATGGAGCCCTTTTTATCTATTTTATAGTAATGTTTGTTTGCATTCATGCAATAAACTCGTGATTAACTAAATATAATTATATTTAACATGAATATTCATTAATCGGATCCAAATTGCATATCAAAAAATATAATTATATATTTTTTTAAAATAAAACTTGAAATCGGTTGATTTCTTTAGAATTAGGTATGTAAAGCTTTTTTTCTAATTTATTATATAGCTTCAAAAGTTGGCGAGTGACGTTTTACATATTTGTTAGACGTAAACATAGAAAAAAAATAACATAAGGTTTTAATTCAAGATCTATTCACGACTTATCAATACCATCAAAACGTTAGCATTTCATTTATTTCATCGATCTGGAAAGTGGAGGTTTTGTTCGATTTATTTTTCATTTGACGATAAATAAATAAATGAATAAATAATGTATTTGGGCCTTGAATCCATTGAAACTGGGCTACTGTGGATCTGAATTGACCTAAGCTCGTTAAGCCCAAAATGGAATGTTCTTAACATGTGAACTCTCCCCTCAGATTTTTCACTCTCTTGATGCGATTATGCGAAGCTATTCAAGCTAATATGGAGCTGACGGATTTTCTCTGATTGTTGTTCGCTTCTGGGTTTTGTCTTGAATCCGCCATGGAAGCTCCTTCGATGCTTCTATGCTCAAATGTCATTCCTCGGGGGTTAATTGGAGAGAACCGGAAATTTTCGTTCAGGCATTTTGACAAACAGGTGAAGTGTTGTTCCTTTCGTGCTGATTACAGGAGCTCTCGGTCGCTCCCTGGTCCTGAATCGATAAGAATTTCACCGAGAAGGAGTTTTTCTCTATTTTCAGCGAGAACAAGTTCATGGGTTCCGCCCAAGTGCTCGATATCCGACGCGACAACTTCCGATTCCGACAATCCGTTGTTTAAGCCTTTCAAAACCCTGTCTTTCGATTCATTGGTGAAGAGAATCTCTCAGTTGAAACCTATTGATGTCGTGAAATTATCTGCTGTTGTATCGGTTTTGATTGTAGCTGCGAGAAAGACTGTGAATTTGGTCTTCGACCCATTCTTCTGGATGTATTTCAGCTGGACGTGGTTGTTCTGGCCTTGGCTCGTGGCTGTTGCTCTTGCGGTTTATGGGTTGTACTGTTTTCGCAAGCATTGGCTCGGAGAAGCCAATGGGTTTGAGCAGCTCGCCATTGTAACTTCTGCTTTCACATGGCTTACACTTGTACCACCCGCACATTTCAATGGCTATCTTGAAGGTTGGCCCTTTGTGTTCTTCCTCGCTTACCATTACTTCTTCTTCTACAACGTAAGCGTGAGAAAACGGTTATATGGTGATTATTTTGCCCGCTCTCACGATCCCAAGTGGGACGTGAACACGTCCGTATGGACTCGCCTTATGTTCTGTGTCGGCGTTATGATTGGTCATTGGTTAGCAGCCTTTGAAGGGCCCGAGCTTCACCGTTTACCAGGCGGTTGGACCAATGTGGGTATATGGATCTTGATCGTGATTACAATGCTGACACAGTATGATTCTACACTATATCTTGCCAATTACTCTGAGAAAGTTGTGGTTCCAACAGCTGTTGTGCAGTTTGGCCCTTATAGATGGGTTAGGCATCCGATATATGCATCTACCATACTTCTGTTTGCAACTTACTGCATCGCTTTAAGGGCGCCTTTGAGTCTGTTGTTTATTGCGGCGGTTTGTGTGGTTTATTACGACAAGAAGGCAAAGTTGGAAGAGGCATTGATGGTGGAGACTTTCGGACAAAGCTATTTGGAGTATGCTAATAAGGTTAGGTACAAGTTCATCCCTTTTATTTATTAGTGCTGTCTCAGAGGAGGAATCTTGTTATCTGTTATCTGGTATGTTTCAATCAAACATGTATGATTCGATTCGATATATTAGCATGTCCATTTGATGGGAATGTTAGAGCTTTGAGAAAGAATTTCTTTATCCTATATATGGGTTCCTTCTCTTCCAACTCAAGGTCTTTATCATGAGTTGAAGTTGTTACTTTAGTTCAAAGTTCACTCATAGGAACAGCTATCTGGAATTGATTGACAAGTGGTTAATAAGGTTTAGGCCCTAACTCCACCACAAAAACTAGCTTAAGAGTGGAGGTTTGACCTTCCTTATATATTGGTCCCAAATCCCTCTCTTTCTCCAGACACTTATCAATGGAATCTCTTTGTTTTCAGACTTCGACCCCATATGATAACCAAAGATAATTTGTGTTTACATTCAACTATAGCTCATGTCAGCTTGATTGGCCATAGCTGTAACTTATGAGGGTAAAGATTGGGGATGAAACATGTAGATTGTGTTCTTCCACAGTGCCTTTTTCTTTTATCCTTTGGTCACTATCGGTTTATCTGTTGGGTAATTAACTTTTATAATCCATGATTTGTTTGTAATCCACTTTCATTTTTCTATTCCATGCAATTGGATACATGTGACCTACTCTTTTGACTGCCACAGATTACGCAATCTTAACTGATTCCCTATGTTAAATATATTAATCATCCAGTTGAAATCTAAAGTGGCTGCTTTCTGATGTGTTTTGCCTTTACACGTAAGAGATCACACGCAAAAATCCTAATCATGATTAGTTTAATAATCTTACATCCTAATCTCTTTCTTAATCACACTTGTATGCGTAAATCTTCCATCCTTTGAATTTTTTTTTCTCAGGCTTTTGCATATGCAACCCATTATCCATCTCCACCTGGAAATGTTTCTTTAGTGACTACTTCATGCCATGGTATAGGAGAAAAAGCTGAATGCTCTGTACAAAAACACTTGAGAACCTCAAGTATTTCATGAGAGACGGCCATGTCTTTTTGGCCAGTCTTTCTCTTGCCTGCTTGTGTTTCTGACACATGTACAGAGAAATAGGCTTGGATATATTGATAGTTACCTTTTGTGTAACTATCTTTTTGTATACATGTTCATAGCTTCTTCTGCTTCACCTCGGTCACTTGTCTCTTATCAGAGCTTATCCCCCACCTTGATGGTATCTTAGTTTCATGTTCTGAAAGATGCTTCTATGGTGGAGTGGGTGTTGTACAGTGCGATCTTGTTTGTTTTTTTTCCCCTCTCTGTTTGTTCATTTGATGGTGAAACATGGAAGAGTTTCCATCATTAGTGAGGTGTGGTTAAGATGGAAGGCAGGAGATCTTGATCTTGGGTGTCACCAACCTGCTGGTACTTGCAGGTGCAGTATCATCAAGATTCACAGAAAGGAGTTTAAATTGGGTTAGGTTTTTTTTTTGGGTGGTATTGACTCACCCATCTCCTAACTCGAAAGGATCCTTTCAAATGGGAATCTTGATGATGCTGCATCGGCAAATACATGGCTACTGTTCTTCAAGTGTGCAGATCTCCTAAAGAACACGCAGGTAATGGATCCTTCATCTTCTTCTTCTTAGTCCCTTTCTAGTTTCTGTTCTGAAACCATTCTTGAAGATTCCCTGATGATTATTGAACACTTATATATATATATATATATGTATATGCTGTCTGAGTAGTTGCTGTGTTGTCCAAACCTAGTTTCCCGAGGTCTCTGACTGTTTTTGGTTATGGGCAAATTTGTTTATGTTTGGAACTGCAGGTCACTGATGTCTTTTTAGTTCAGTAATGTATATTTAAGTAAAATGTTCTCTACCCATCACTGTCTCTATGTTTTTCCTCTTCCTTTGTTAACTAAGCGATGGGCCACATGGTGAGTTCCATTGCAATGAAATGATGATGATGATGATGATGATGATGATGATGATTTTGTACCGAATATTTTTGTATTAATAATAGTGCATGTGAACTTTAAAATGTGTGACATGGAACTTGTCCATGTCGATGTCGAATTCGAAATATTGGTAATCTCGATATCTGAATGTTTCATGTGAATGATTGGTAGAATTTTTACATGAATATCTAATCGAATATGATGTTATATATATATATATATATATATATATATAAAGCCCATAAAAATAGCACTTTTTTTTTCTTTATTTCCATAATACTTGTGAACGAACACATACGATTTCTCATCTATTGTTTTTTATACTTAATTTGTAACCTTTTTTCCATTTTGTTATTTTTTTTGTACAATTTTGTAATGTCCGCGTTCGTTTTTATTGACGTTAGAGAGATTCCCTCTGCAAACCTTGAGAATTTAAAAGACAAGTAAATAATGTAAATATGAAATAAAGGAAACTGAATCAGTGTTCGCATTCAAGAACGTGTCGGTGTAAAGCGTCAATAATTATATCATGAACTCTTATCGAGCAACGTATTTACCTTATATTGGAAATTCAGTGTTGCCCCGGTCCATAGGCAGACCAACTTTACGCCCAAACTGCCCCCTTAATTTAAATAGGCTACCTACACATAGGGTGTCAAACAAGCCGGCTCGGATCGTTTGAGGCTCGACTCCTTTGGCTCGAATCGTTTTGGACTCAGTTCGTTAGGCTCGTTTTCTAACGAACCAGAAAAATTTCGACTCAGATCGCTCGCCAGTTTTCCGATCTGAACGAGCCAGCTCGTTGAACAAAAAATATATAATATTTTTATTTATATTTATTTCAAATTTAACTATAAATTTAAATAAATACATAAAAAAAATTAATAAAACTCTAATACCATAAACTATATAAAAAAAATATTGATTAAGATTTCAAAAGATAAAAAAATTTAATAATAGTTCAATAAAAAATAATTTAAATAGATAATAACAACAAAATATATTTTAATAATATTTTCATATTTCTACTCTAATTTTCATTTAATATTTGCAATTATCACCATCATAATAATTAGAATATTTATAATATCATATGAATAATATAAAAAAAAGAAATATAAAATTATATTGGAGTTTTTTTATATAAATTTAAATTTTTTTAAAAAAAAAGTGAACTCGTTAAACAGCTCGCCGAGCCAGGCTCATTGAACACGTGTTCAATGAGCCTGACTCGTTAGACTCGTTTTTTAATGAGCTAAAAAATTTGTGGCTCAGATCGTTCGTTTTCTGACGAGCCACGAGCCGGCTCGCGAGCCGATACCCCTACCTACAGACATATATATGCATGCACACATAAACATGCATACATGTATGCACCATACAAAAGCTGTGATCATATATATATGATCTACTTTCATTCAATACAGGAGTCATTCGAAACAAAACATTAGAGCGTCCACGAGTGTATAAACTGGAACAAAAAAAAATAAATAAAAGAGAGACAAATACATAGGAATATATAGTATCTCGATCGAGTTCTTGTCTTGAATCTGTTCAGTCAACATGCATCACACAAACTGATGATGATGATGATGAATGATGGTCAATCCCATATCATGACGACGGAGAGCAAAGCGACACCAAGGAAGACAGAAAGGAACTTGAAGAAGGGTGTATCAAAGTAACAAGGCTCGCGAGGTTTATACCCCTTGGAGATGAGATGGTTAATGGCGACGTAGATGAAGACGCCGCAGGCAATGCCCATCGAGATCGCGTATACCCAATCGGCCGTGGCTCCTTGCGTCGTGGCGTTGATGGCGATGCCGATTCCTACTCCGATAGGGCTCGAAATGGCGAAAGCGAACGAGTATCCGACCGTCAATAGCAGGGGACGTTTCGGTATTAGCTTTAGCAGTGCTATCCCCATTGCCACGGCCGCAAACACCTTGTGTAGTGATATCGTCCACAGGTTCCTCCATGCGTCTCGTTTCGTGTCTACGTAGATCGTTGATCACATATATTAGAAAGATATATACAAATATCTCTGATTTTACCAGGATATTATATATATACACACGAATTAATCTGGACGTTTTCTATTGAGATTATAAAATCAGATATATCTGTATATACCTCTAATATCGTGTGTGTGTGTGTGTGTATATATAATGAAATAAATGGAAGATGGATAATTCAAATAAATGGAAGCTCAAATGAGAAAAGAGTAAACTCAAATTTGGAGGGATTTTCAAGAAAACCAATCCAAACCACAGTGTGTAAAATATTGGATCATTGTGTATATGCATATTTAATGGTTATATATATAACCCATGAATTTTCATATCTACCCGTCTCGTGAATTGTAATTTCATGACGGTCCACTATACCAATGCTACTTAATTACCCTAAAACTGTAAGAAAAGCGACCAACCATACCAAAACACACGAAACCCTAAACCCACTAGAATATATTATCGGTTAATTCAGCCTATATAGAATTAGATGGGTAAAGTTCCATAATTCAAATACATACATACAACATCAACAATTCAAGAAACACTAACGAACCACTAAACTCCTTACAGAAAAAACAAGATGTTAATTAATGATATTAAATTGAATATCATATGTAATTAAGGAGTGATTAATTAATGGAGAAAAAAGCTTCGCGTCACCTGAAACACCAACGGCGATTCCTTCGAAGACGGAGTGGAAACACAGGGCGAGGATAAGCAACACAGTGTCTCCGAAACCGGATGTTCTCAGGAACAAAGGGTTCGCCTCTCTGTCTCCGCACCTCGCCGCCGGAGGAGTTTCCCCTTCCTCCTCCTCCTTCACGGCCACCTTTCTCTCTCCTCCGGTCACCGACGCCACGATGACGTCAGCCAACATCGTCAGACAGAACCCTGCTGACGCTAGCATGAACGCGTACGCATACTCATCGTGCCCTAGATTGTTATATCTTATATATAGTTAGTTTAGTTTATATATGTATGTACGGAAAAAAACCCGATATGAATATATATCGATGGAGAGTGTATATGATAGTTAACGTACGTGGAGAGATCAAATCAACAAAGATACGGTTATATATATATACACACGACAGTGTATATATATTTAGACTGTTATTTTTTTTTAAACATTTTTATACGAGTTTTTGATGAATCATTTGCTTAAATCCAATGGGAATTATATATATAAGTGGAGGGTTTACATTACCTAAGCCACGGAAAGTCTCGTTGGCGTCGCTGAGGAAGTGGATGAAGGCGGTGGCCAGAAAAACTCCGCCGGAAAATTGAGTTCCGAGGAGGAGAAATGGCTCATTCCACCGGTAAAAGTAGGGAGATATTCCGGCGACGAACGTGGAGAAGAAGAGGATGATCAAGCAATATATCTTCACTAGTATCAAGCTTTTTGACCGGAGATTATCTCCGGCGGAGGAGGAGCCTCCATATCCGGCCTGTTCTTCGTCGTGGTTGTGGTCGGAGCCGCTGTGGGCTATGATCAAGGAGAAGCAGAGGAAGAGACACGCCACCGATAAAAGTGTTGACTTTAGGGTTTTGGCAGAGTTCATGGAGAAGAAGACAGAGGAAGCCATGATCGGTTAATGTGTTTTGTTATACGAATTGTTGGGTTCTTCGTGTATATATATATGTACATATACGGAAAGAGCAGCACCTATATATGATTATGTTTATGTATATATATATATATTATTTGTACTTGCATGTAAGTATATATGTGTGTTTGTAGTACAACGTTGACTTTATAGACCTGCTGTAATTAGTACAACGGTAACACATGGGAGCTGTACTACAAAGTGACAAACAAACTCTAACCCTAACCGAAACAAACCGGGCTCAAGCTGTCGTCGTTGGTATCCACGAACCGAACCGGGTCCAACCGTGAAATTGTGATTGTGTTGGACCAGATGATCCAAGTATATGGGCCGTTGCGACACAGTCGTATATAGTGGTCCATCCATATTAGATTTTTTAAATAAAGAAAATATATATCTACGTACTGACTAACATACATATTTTTTTTTTATAATCGGGTGATCCCAAGCCCAAAGATGACAGGAGGGGAATCTCTATACTCTGGATGTTGAACCCACGACCTCATTTATAGGAAGGGGGCTATCAAACCAACAGAGTTGGGGATTCCCCTGTAACATACATAGTATTAATTGGTTACAACCTACAAATGGTACCTTTCATCAAACCGGCAGTTTGCTGGAAACTAATAATTAAATAATTTGGACCTGCATTGCATTTGCATATCCACCTTTTTTATATTCCAATAAAAATTCAAATAAAAATAATTCAGATCATCAACCGATGATGCAGTCAATGACGACGAATCGGTGATTAAATGACAGCTAGGATCTATAATATAACATCTACCCATAACATATACATTTATGAAATTAAATGTTGCGAACGGGGGAAAACAAGTCTGTTGAAGAATTATTATCCACGTGAATTGTTTTACTTCTGCCCATAGCAGGGTCCAGTACAGGAGAAGATATATAATTATAAACCATATGATTTTTATGGTTCAAATAATGTTGTAAATTTGAAAAACGTGATAATTACAAAAAAAATTTCAATTAGTAGAAATGGAACTTTAAATTGTGTAATTCAATATGGGTTTAGGGTATACAGTGGGACTTAAATTATGTCTCTTTTGAATTTGAATTCAAAGTTTACAACCTTAGCCAAGAACAACTTTGGCATCTTTCCTCGCAATCTTTCTTCTTTTCCGTGTTTTTTCTCAGCTGCCGAGGAAAAGGGCGATTATCTTATCTCTATGTTCTTTCCTCCGTATCCACTTTCTCGCATTTTCTCGGCAACCAAACGGTCAAATTTCTTGGGAATATCGAGAATTTGGTCCAAAAGATCAAATCTTTGGCTTGATGCTGAAATAGGATTAATTAAATAATGATGCACATATACATCTGCTTCCAAAACCAATGCAATCGACGAATAATGAAATCCGATTCTATGGGGGAAACGTTTCAATCTTCCATCTGGAATCATATTTACACTGTTGAATGAACAAAAGAAAAAGAATTGAGAAAATTCATGATTTTTTGTGTTTCTAGTTCTCTCACTGAAGGACTGATTCTCTGCTACTTCTGGTTCGCCGGAAATATCTTCCGAACAAGGAATTTGATCGTTCCAAGACCCTACTAGATTCACCTTCCGTGTTCAAATCCAAAGCATTAGGAAACGGTGATGGAGACGAAGACCCACGATTTGGCCTCACCCTCCTCATGAACGAGACCATTCCTCGAACAACCCGCCTCAATCTCCCGCCGGAGCCGGAGCCACCACCGCCGGTATCCGGTGTCCCATTCGCTCTAACCCACGAGATACGTCTAGGTCCGTCGCTGTTCCCGAGCCCTCCGCCGTCCATCTCTGTCAGCACCACCGGCAACACTCTCTCTCCGTCTCTCATTGCGGCGTTGAATCTCCCGACGGCGAATCCGCCGCCAGGAAGCCTCCAGATCGTCATCCCGACTGTATGTTCCTCCTCCGCGTTGTTGTTGTCGTTGCTCCGGATGATCGGCTCCGACGGTAGCTCGAACCGGCAAACGGGGCACGAGTTCCGGATCGAGAGCCATGGCACGATACAGTCTCCGTGGAAAATGTGCTTGCAGGGCATCTCACGTGCCTCGGAGCCCGGCTCAAACGCCTCCATGCAAACGGCACAGTGGGTGTCGGTGTTGACGTGGCCGGCTGAGATCTCGATCCTCGGCATAGATTCGATCGCCGATTTCGACGCCGGTGGGTTCCCGGACCGGCCGATTCCGGTGGTCGTCGCCTCAATCTGGCTCAGCTGCTCCAGCAACCGCTCGAAACCAGATCCCATCAAGATCTCGGATACAGAATCCGGAAGGGGTCTCAAGCCCGAACCGGATCCATCATCATAGTAAAACTCCAAAGCACGGCGATCCCTAGCTCCGTCTCCGGCTTCGCCGTCATCTCTCTCGCTGGCTCCTCCGCCGCCTTGGAGGACGATGACAGGGTTGAAAGACGGGCGGCGAACAGATCTCCGCCGACGGATCATAGATCGACGTGTATGATTGACCGATCTCACTTCGGAAGTTGCAGCAGCCACGGTGGAGTCTTCGACTTCCTCGATGAAACCGCCGTCGCAGTACGGGCACGAAACGCTGCCGGCGGCGGCGGTTGCGTCTTGGTCGGTCCAAGCGCTGACGAAACGTGTGCAACTGTAGCACCAATAAGACGTTGTAATCGGAGCCGTCGTCGTCGTCGACGGCATTTCTGGAATTTCGTCGGCGGAGTGAATCTGAAGAAGAAGAGCAGAGAAAAGATCTCTGACCGAGTAAATGGTGAGGGTGGACGAAAACGTGATTTTATAACGCGAGAGTAATGGCGTCGGATGAGACGGAAGACGGTAACGTGGCGTGTTCTGATTGGGTAGAGATGACGGAGTTATTAACGGCGGTCAAGGAGTAGGAGCGTCAGGCGCGTGAGATGTTTGACCAAACGTGGGACTAAGAAAATTCAAAATGGACCGCCACGGTTTGTATGTGGGGCCCATTTCATCCGCTTCTTCCTTCTCAAACGGCACCGTTTCAACGGGCCTTCCCTTTTGCTCTAGGAAGGAATCATGGTGCTTCATTACACAGGCACAACTCGAAAGCTACTGTCAATGAAATTTATAAAAATGACACTTTTTCTGTAAAGTCTAACATTGAGACAGCATGATTTCCAATATAGATTTCACAATCTTTTATTAAATATAATTTATCTCTAGCTACTTAAATATATATTATTATTAGAGAAACTCGGACATATTAATGTTGCAAGTGAACTGATGTATTGAATCGATGAACGATGTAAGCTAATTTAATTATTTCAAACTTGCAAAGGATGGATATTTTGAATTAATTTAATTCGATATAATTGTTTGGGAATAATGGCATCCCTAATTGCAATTTGCAATTGCCTATGGGGGGGTAGTTAATGTGGAGAGTCGGTTCTTATTTATTCACGCCATGTCCTGGTCTCTCCACCGTTAGATTGATCCTAGATACTTCCATAAATATCTTTAAACCGAAATCCAACGGTTAATATAACATGCTCACGTGTCAGATTCGTGCGCTGACCTTACAGTATCTTCTTCCCATTTTTTTTCTCTCTCCAGCTGTTTACATCATTCTCTTCCGCTATTGGCCCAAACTCACCCGTTTTTGCCCTCTTCTTTAATGGGCCCACAGGGCCTTTTGGGGTCAATTTCGGTATTTCTTTAATTTTACTAAAACACCCCCAGGGGTCGCTTACTTGGTCTCTTCCCGTCGACTTATCTGCAAACCCACTGTGCCCTGTGTGGTAATTTCAGCTTTTATCAGCTACAGTCGGGACTACTCGAGAAGTGAATACACTTGTGACGTGGCAGATGGCGATTGGTAGGACTGAGACGTGTCGAGCATACAGAGCGAGTAGATGTTGGAGAGCATAGATATTTAGAAGATCTAAAATATCTGGCTAACTCGTCCACGTTGGCAATAACCCAGGGCCGGAATCAGATATTGCACTTTTTCTCCTCTTTTTTTTTTTCTTTCTTTTTACCAGAGAAAAAACTATCGAATTTTGTCACCTTCCAAACAGGCTCTACGAATTTTCCGCCGTGCTTCTCCGATCTCTGATCCGAAGACTCACCGATTTTGAGCCTCATAACCCTCAATCCGTGAAGAAATTCTGGATAAAAGAGAGGGATAAAATGGGAGAGGAAGTGAAGATGACGGAGTACGAGGTTCCCGGCGAAGGAGACGACGCCGCCGGCGGAGAAGATAGGGTTATGGAGTGGGAGATGGATCTCCCGAGCTGCGAGGATTTGATGCCGTTGACACAGCCGTTGGTTCCGCCGGAGCTCGCGGTGGCTTTCAGTATCTCCCCTGAACGGAGCCGTACGATCCAGGATGTGAATCGCGCGTCGCAGACCACGCTCTCGGCGCTCCGAAACGGCTCCTCCTCCAACGACAACAGCAACAGCTTCAAAACGACTGTCGCGGAGGCGGAGGACCTGGTCGGGTCGGATCCGAAGAAGCAGAAGAAATCGGACGGCGGCGGCGGAGCCATGGTGGCGGAGGAGGCGGATTCTGGGACAGAGGATCCATCGGCGAGGACGGTGAAGCGGCCGCGTCTGGTGTGGACGCCACAGCTGCACAAGAGATTCGTGGAAGTAGTGGCTCACTTGGGGATTAAAAACGCAGTGCCGAAGACAATCATGCAGCTGATGAACGTTGAAGGGCTCACTCGCGAGAACGTCGCGTCTCACCTGCAGAAGTACAGGTTATACCTCAAGCGGATGCAGGGCTTGACCACGGATGGCGGCCCTTCGTCCTCCGACCATCTCTTCTCGTCAACGCCGGTGCCTCCACAGAGCTTCCACGACGGAGGAGGCTCAGGTGGAGGCGGAGGCTCCGACCATGTCAACGGAGCTTCCGGGCACACGGGTTTGCCGCATCCGGTGCCATACGGGGCGCCACCGCCGATGATGCCGACGCCGATACCGGCCTACGGGTATATGGGTATGCAAGGATATCACCATCATCATCACCACCATCATAGTCATGGTCATGATCACTATCATCATGGGACTGGAGGTTCTGGTGTCTTTGAATCGAATCCATTCATGATGCAGCAGAAGGACTGGCCAGGGAATAAGTACGGATCCATGGCGTCCTATCCTGCTGTTGGTGGTGGCGGTGGTGGCGTGAATGACAAGTAATAAACATCCATGGGGCGACAATTGACTCCATGAAGAGAGAGATAGGTGAGCTTGTTTAAAACACAGTTAGATTCTTACACCATTTGATCTGAATTTATCCTCCGTGTATACTAAAGTGATTAACTTTTATGCCTCTGCTGTCTCATTTCTCTCGTTATGAGCTTTTTCTTCCGAAATTTCGAGTTTCAGAGCTGACTTCCAATAATTGATTGCCAAGATTAGTAGATCTCTTCTGGAGAAAACTATCCAATTCACTATTGTAGTGATTAGAGATTTATTGTTCTTGTGTTACGGTTCAGTTTCATGGTTTATTCGTTCTTCAGAGCTAAATCTTCTTTACTCTGATCACCTCTAAGTAACTGAGTGGACTTTTGCTGTGGCTACCTGTGTTGATTGTCCTTGTTATAGTTTGTGTGGCTGAAGCTATGGTTCATGTTGGATGAGTGTGTTCTCTTGATTTGCTTATAGACAGATCATAAAGGATTCATTGCTGTACAGTAAGAAATGAATGTATTCACGAGAACCTGTTACCTAAAGTTCGGTAGACTGCTTGAACTCTATTCTTTTGGTTTCCCTCTTTGGATTTGGATAAGAGATTTTCGACAAGTCAGTGGACGGAAAATGGAAATGTCTCTGCTTGTGAATGTATGTGGTTGCAAAAGAGTTGGCAATACTGAAGTACACTTATCCATCATAAAGCTCTTCTCCCCTATCTGTTTTCTGTCTCAGTGAAAACTTTCGGCTTCAGGTAAAGATCAGTCAGGTATTAGTTAAACTCTTCTGAAAATGTTTAGCTTCTGTGCAAATCTTAACCTTTTTATTTGAAACTGGTTACAGGTTCTTGTCTCTGGTACCTTTCCCCCTTTCCACATCCGCCGAGAACTTTTATTTTTGTTTGGGCTGCCGTCGACATAGGATTGTACAAGAGTCGTGTGGAAGCAAAACCCATCAGTATTCTTGGAGAATGATGCACTCAGTACTCAGTAGAATCCAGATACGATATGCGAATACGCTTTTAAGTGACCATAATGGGCATTTTTTGACATACTTCTAGGGTTTTTCTGAGTGGAAAAGCTCCATATTCTCTGGCTTTTTGAAAGGTAAATCTCTTTGCATATCGTCTGTAGACTTTCTAGAGACAAGGAAGATAAGCATTATCGGTCAGTCTCGTGTCTGTTCGGTTGGTTAACTGTTTAACTTCCTAGAGATAAGGAAGATAGCATCAGACAGACTCTCGTGTTTGCTCAGTTTGTTGACTTTTTATTCGTCATATGGAATTTGTTTGAATATACAATTCTATTCAATCTTTGGAAGAATGCCCATTATATTATCCGCATTGCACCCTTTTGCTTTTCTGTATTCAAGAAAGCAATGACCTTTCATTATGTTTGAGGGTCACTCACTCCAATAAGCTTCCAACAAAAGGGAGAAAAAGACATTCCAACAAAAGCTAAGTTACTCTTTTCCCCTCTTTTTGCTGGAATGTGTGAACAAAAGCGAAGGTATTTGCTCACAAAAGGTGCCTGATTTTATCCATAGGATTCTAATTTTTGAGATGTTGATAATCTGACAAGAGCTTTTTCAGCTCCGATTTCGATTTCAGGTAACAGAGAATCTCTCCGGACAGACACCGATTTGTTACAGACAAGTCCATGAGTTGTGATGCCGATCAAGTGGTATGTGTTGTTTAGTATTTGCTGATTCATTTTTTGGAATAAACGAGTTTTAAAAGCATGACCTTCCAACTGCTTTTTATTTGGCATATTATATTGTCCTTTGCACATCATGCATCGCATACCAACCTTATCTTGAAATTATTTTATGCAGGCACTGGAGGGCCGAGTGCATATTTCTTCCAAAAGGGGCAGATTCTTCTAGAACAACATAGTACATATGTAAGTAAAAAAGGAGTTGGGTTGATCCTACATAGCTTCCCTCAATCAAACTGAATTGTCAAAGACCTCTTATGCTGTCTGAAAAAACCTCTTTTTCAACAGAGGCTCCACCTTTTGTTTCACTAAAAGATATGGGGAAGTGACAAGGAACTATTTGTATTGCAGTGTCTTGATGAAACTAACAAGCTCATCTAATGCGTTGTGGGAGGTGCCTCCGGGTTTAACGGAGGCTTTTAGTTTCTCTTTCAAACACAGGGCTCTCTCCTTCATAGCCGCCCCTTCTTCATTCACCATTAACCTTCTCAGAGCTTTCTCAACACCTCCTCTCTCCAACTCACCCTCTAGTTGAATCCCTACTCTCCAAATTCTGTCTAAGTACCTAGCGTTCACCTTTTGATCCCCTGAAAATGGCCTACATATCAATGGAATTCCTTCTCCTATGCTCTCTAATGTTGAGTTCCATCCACAATGGCTCCAAAAGCATCCTACTGCAGAATGGGAGAGTACCTCTTTCTGTGGTGCCCATTTCACAATGTGCCCTCTCTCAGAAACAATTCTACTGAACTCTTCAGGCAATGACTCTGCCCACTCTGAACCGGAGATGGAACCTGGTCTGATTACCCACAAGAAAGGCTGGTTACTGTTAGCCAATCCCCAAGCCATCTCCATCATATCCTTGTGTTCCATTAAAGCCAGGCTTCCCAAACTTATGTATATGACTGAGCTTGGTTTCTGTTTGTTCAACCATTCAATGCAGCTCCTGTCTTCTTCCAGCAGGCTACAAGATGCTGAAGCCGCCATGTGAAGAGGGCCAACCGGATAAACTGGAGCTTGCAAGTCTTGTTCCAGCCTTGACAGAGACGAGCTCTCAAGGCAGCTTGCCGTGTTGATTATAACAGCAGAAGCTGTTCTTTTTTGGGCTGCATTCGCGTACAGCTTCATTAAGCTCTCTAATGGTGCAAATGCAGAAGTTGGAAGGTCCTTGTACCTGAGGGGATGAAACCCTGGTACCAGCTTGTCTTGACCCCCGGGCTCTGCAATGGTCGAAAACCGCTCTGTTAGGATAATATTTATATATACTACTGAAGGTCTGAAACTGAAAACCCTAAACCAGAGTACCTCTCAAGGGAGCCAAGAACTCATTTGTGTTGTTTCTCCCTTGTGCAGAGCGGCAGATGAAAGCTGTGGCATTGGTAGTGCTGAAGACGATACTCGGAATCTTTAGTTCCTTAGAAACAGCTCCAGAGAAGTACATGTACTCATCATAGATGACACATGATGGGATGCCATCATCATCACCTTGCTGCTGTTGCAACAATTTGCTCAAACATTCCTTGAAACTGACCGCACAGATTTCGTTGAGTTTCGTCAGAAACTCAACCAGCCCGACAATCTTGAGTTCAGGTTCCGGTAAGCTGGTCGGTATTGTTACGAACCGGAAATGGGGGAAATCATCAGCATCTGAAACGGTCAGGGGATTGGACTCGATCTGAGCAACTGTGATGGAGAAACCCTTCAAGTGAAGGGCTTTAGCCAGTTGCATCATCGGAGATATGTGCCCTTGTGCTGGGAGTGGAACTAAAACTACCCTTCTTCTTACCGCCTTTTCCTCCATTTCCGAGACCAAACTCTCTCACTTCTGTAATGGCTTAGATGGAATGGAGATCTGGGTGTTAAGTTAAAGTGATTGTAGATGTTTTCTGGTTTATGGTTAGAGGCGAGACGTTTTGTCAGACCAGCCGGCAAGATCAGCGTAAAGATCAGATACTCTGAGAAGTTCTGTGTATCTGATTAGGGTTTGGACTTGAAGATCAAGTACTTATCTGCAACCAAGACAGAGAGAAGAAAGCTCGGACATTGAGACCCAGAAGTGAAGCACGTGGGTGTGTGTGGATTTGCATGTGGGGGGAGTTACATAAAAGGACAAGAAGTAGAAGAACCGTGAGGGGTTCTGTCTTTAGGGCCTCGAATTAGTGTTTCTTTTCATTTTGGTTGAGCGATAACAATACTAAAAACCTCTTAAATTTGTTACTTCGTTTCCAATGAAATTGATATACAAATTTTAAAATTATCGAAAAACATATGATTTTCTGTTCCTAATAAAATTCTTACAAAATTTTTCATAAAAAACATGACATTTTACAAGAATTCGCAGAAAATTACGTTACATAAAAAAAAACGTATGATTTAATTATAGAACGGGGCATGACAGTATATGTTTACGAAAATTTTAAAATTAGCGTATTTATGTGGAAAGCTGTAATAAATTCATATTCCTCAATCACTTCATTAATGCCAAACTCTCCGATTCAGTAATTTTTTTTTAATGAAAATATTGTTTTTCAATACAATCATATCGTATAAGATTGTTTCAATGATGATTCTGCCTTGATTTCCTTATCCCCTACCCTTATATCGTTAAACTACTTCACAATCCCTTGATGAAATCGACAAACTCATTTAACGAGTTGTGTGAAGAGCCTCCATGCCTAACAGAGGCTTCGACTCCCTCCTTCAAACAGAGAGCTCTCTTCTTCATTACAACCCCTTCTTCATCGGCCATTAACCTTCTCAGAGCTTTCTCAACATCTCCTCTCTCCAACTCACCCTCTAGTTGAATCCCTACTCTCCAAATTCTGTCCAAGTACCTAGCATTCACCCTTTGATCCCCTGAAAATGGCCTACATATCAATGGAACTCCTTCCCCTATGCTCTCTAATGTCGAGTTCCATCCACAATGGCTCCAAAAGCATCCGACTGCAGAATGGGAGAGTACCTCTTTCTGTGGTGCCCATTTCACAATGTGCCCTCTCTCTGAAACGATTCTACCGAACTCTTCAGGCAATGACTCTGTCCACTCTGAACCGGGGATGGAACCTGGTCTGATTACCCACAAGAAAGGCTGGTTACTGTTAGCCAATCCCCAGGCCATCTCCACCACTTCCTTGTGTTCCATCAAAGCCAAGCTTCCCAAGCTTATGTATATGACTGAGCTTGGTTTCTGTTTGTTCAACCATTCAATGCAGCTCCTGTCCTCTTCCAGTAGGCTACAAGAAGCTGAAGCCGCCTTGTGAAGAGGGCCAATCGGATAAACTGGAGCTTGCAAATCCTGTTCCAGCCTTGACAGAGACGAGCTCTCAAGGCAGCTTGCTGTGTTGATTATAACAGCAGAAGCTGTTCCTTTGTTGACTACATTAGTGTATAGCTTCAATGAGCTCTCTAATGGCGCAAATGCAGAAGTTGGTAGGTCCTTGTACCTGAGGGGATGAAACTCTGGTACCAACTTGTCTTGCTCTCCTGGTTCTATAAAGAACAAAACCATGCTTACAGCCCTACAAGAGTTCAGAGATTTGTGCAAATCAGATACAGAGAATCCAGAGGTACCTTTCAAGAGAGCCAAGAACCAATTCTCCTTGAATCTCCCTAGTAAGAAGCGGCAAACGAAAGCCGTTGCATTCGTAGTGCTGAAGATGACACTCGGAAAATTAAAGTCCTTGGCTGCAGCTTCAGCAAAATGCATATACTCATCGTAGATGACACAGGCAATGTCATTACCTTGTTTCTGCTGCAACAACTGACCCAAACAGTCCTTGAAGCTCGACTCACACATGTCATTGAGCTTAATCAGAAACTCAACTGGTCCGAGTTTCTTGAACTCAGACTCCGATAAGCCACCCATTATGGTAACAAACTGAAAATCAGGGAAATCTTCCCAAGGGGAGGTCAAGTGATTGAGCTCGGTCAGAGCAACTGTGATGGAGAAGCCCTTCAAGTGAAGGGCTATTCCGAGTTGCATCATTGGATTTATGTGACCTTGTGCTGGAACTGGAACTAACACTACCCGTCTCCCCGCCTTTTCCTCCATTTCTGAAATCTCTCTCCTTTTTCACTTCTCCAATTGCCAAAAGAACACTGAAACAGCTCAGAACAATTTCCTTGGTTAACACGTGCTCAGATTTGTGTTTCCTGGCTACCCTATGAGAGCCATGAAAAATGGATTCTCTTATATGCATTATTGTGCGTACTCTAGCACCAGAGAGTGAACATGTGGATTAGCATGTCCTCTCGGGTGTGGGCCTTGCATCTCTACCTCTGCCAACAATTTCAAAAAGACAAAACAGAAGATGCCAAAGAAGTTTTAAGACACTTAAATGTTCCGTCATCTTCTAGGCGGTTACCTTTACACTTTCTTGACAAATGGACAGTGAGAACCTAAAACAGAAGCATCTCTGTGAGTACTAATGGTGACTCAGCGCCCATCCAAACATATCAATCTAATTAACTATGAGACTCGATCTTCATCCAAAATCTGTGCAAAACCTGTGATTTAGGGCATTCCAAGTGAACATATCAGGATTGTATGCCGAATACCTTCATTTCCTTCAACGAGTCCAAGGCTGCTTCTGCTCATCTGTTGTGAACATAACCCAAAAGGCCGCCAAATCTTTTTCGGCAAAATTACTGAAATGTGTTTTGGAGTGTCCACTTCCCCACATTTCGAGAACATATCAATCAGTGAACTCACCGCAAAAGCATCATCACAGTCAAGTGAATAATTAAAAGACCAGACATTGTATCATCTTACCAAAATTCTCGGGCAACTGGATTCCCAGTGGCTTTTAGAATGCTAGGAATCATGAATGCCGCTCTCTTTACATTTGTCCAGAAGCAACTATTGCTTCCTGAGAATACCCATTTCCAGCAAATGTTCCAATCATCACAACCCAACGAATGAAATCTCTTCTGGGCATTTCATCGAACACCTTCCTAGCGTCTCCACCACGGACAAAGCCCAGAGCGTAGCCTCTGGTTTCAGCAATCGATCTTTGACCACTGGTCTCGACGAGCTCATTGATGGAATCAACAGACAATGACTGAAACGAACAGAGTATATTCGAAAATCTTTTCATGGGTTAAAGTAAAGTTTGAAGCTTTATGAGAACTCGCACGAGGACGGCAATTACCAGACACGTTTCAGTTAAACTGTAACTTAATGTGTTCCCGGAGAAGGAAGTTGAACCCATGGTAAAGATGAACCGGAAAAAGGGACGAGAGCTTTAACCAAAACCTCACATTCAATCGTAGAAAAGGAAAGATCCGATCCAATGTGCAGAGAAATATGTATGGAGCGTGATGATGTAAATAAATCATACATTTGGACACTTGCTCTTAACATGGATTCTTTCAAAAATGTGAACAAAGGCACATCAAAATGATTTGGAAGAGCTTGAAGACAAGAAAGATAAAAAATGGAAAAAATCTAAAAAAAGGGTTCTTAAAGGGTACATTTAAAGTTTACTAGTAGAGTACCTCAATACCTCTCTCCAAACCGGAAGAAGAGTGCAGAAGAGCCGTTGTTGTGGTCAAAGGCGTACTCTGCTCGAACTAGACCGAGTTTTACTCCGACACCGTAGGAAGAACCATGCCCCCTTCTCCTGTACACTTCTGTTGGGTTCCCCTTCACATCCTTTGAGCTTCCCAGGTCGCTTCCGTGCTCACAAAAGGCGTATACATGCGTGTTCTTCACCGGTATTCTAATCTCAGCACCGAGCTGAGTTTCACGAGATTGTAATCCATTAGATATATTCCGGATTTTATTTTTTTTATTTTTCAGAAGAACCGTGAACTGGGTAATGGGAAATAAGGCTTTGTTAGATTTGTAAGTTGTTTACCTCGAGAATATTTCGGGATGCACCGAGCTCACCCATGTTGTAACCACGGACAGAGTAAGGGCCACCGAGGACAAAAGCATCATAACTTGGGAGGTCGCCTACACAACCACCGTAATGGCCATGGAGGACTAGAATCGGTGGAGGCGGCTTACCAGCTCCTTCTTCTACTTCCTTCAGCTGAATGAATCTTGTCAAGGTTAGCTGGTGACGGTTGAAGAATGGGAAGTTGCTCCCAATTCCCAGCCCTTGATCCACCTAAAGCATATATATGTGCACCATGTAAAATGTGTGTATAGATGAAATGAATCATGAAAAAGTAAAGAATGACAAATCGAGGATTATATAATCATTTGTGGTATTTCTCGATTTGCCGCAAAAAAATAACAAATTTCCCGACTTTATCATCGATCAAAAAACAAAACAATAAACTAACTGTTGAGATAAATGAAGAGAATATGGTGACTTGGAACACAAGGAAGTCAAAGACCGAGTTCATCACATGACTCGGATCAGACATGGAGCACAAGAAACAATGTGGCAAGGATAGGAAATCAAGGGTTAATCGAAGTTTCATCCGAATCTTCATACGTCAGTTTTTGGCTTTCTTGTGTTCTAAGTCACCATTTTCTTCATTTATCTCAACACTAACCAATTTTCTGATAAACAAACCTGAAAGACATTTCTCTCTCCGACAACGGCCCCATTCACAAACTTGGTGTTGTCACGGGTGATATTGGCCTGTAGAAAGGCCATACGATCAATACCAGTACCACTGAGAGTGGTTGGAGGTCCATCGGCACTGATTCCTCCGCTAGGCAAAACTCTCTGACCATTCGCAGCAATATGACTGCCTTCATCCCTTGTCGTTATCTCTTCCATTACAAGTCCATACGTGAACTTGCTCTGACGAGTGAAATTCTGCAAGACAAGAATGATTGATTCCGGAGTTTGTAGGAGAAAATGTTCATGATTTCATTAAGTACGGGCTTTTGCTACTCACCTCAGTTATATTGGCTTTGATACCAGCTCGATCTACCCAAATAGGAGGCACTTCCTCAACGCCTGGTCCACCAGTGAACACAGGGCTAAGTTTTCGACTATTGAAGCAGCTTGTCTTGAAGGTACGGTTACGAGGATCATAGACACCGTCCAAGTATGGGTGGACATAATCAAGCTTAAACGAGAGATCATCCTGAAGAAAAGAAAAAAGATTGGTAGGCATTATTCGTCTTAGAAAGCAGACACAAACAGTGTTAGATGAATGAATAGAATCAGACTAAATATTGAACAAAACATGTATCAGAAACGCATGCCAACTGTATGTACCTGAGGATTTAAGAAGTTGCTAGTGGTTATTGAACCCATGATAGACCTGTTTAGACCCTGGAGGTTCCGATGTTCAAAAGTTACAGACCCTCCTGGTTGGATCGAAGCCTGAA
Organism: Tarenaya hassleriana; assembly: GCF_000463585.1. Classification (NCBI taxonomy): domain Eukaryota; kingdom Viridiplantae; phylum Streptophyta; class Magnoliopsida; order Brassicales; family Cleomaceae; genus Tarenaya; species Tarenaya hassleriana. Next base: position 3,993,731 of record NW_010968505.1, on the reverse strand, counting down.
ACAAGGTAAAAAATTATATATAAAGTATGTAATTGAAAGTTTTACACTTAGATTTAGATCTATGATTTCAGAGTTTGCCAGTAAAGCAGGTAAATCTATAGTGCATACCAAGGTTGGAGTTCCTCCCCGCCCAGGGACAATACTCCATTCTGTACTGACTTCAGCCGATTTCTGTTCTAGCTCCTTAAGCTTAATCTCCACGATAATACCCCCTTCATTTTTCTCATCCGGACGTGGATTGACTTCGATATTGGAGAATAATCCCAAGGTGTTTATGTTCCTAAGAGCTTGTTTTCCAGCTTCGATGTTGAAAACATAACCTTGACGGAGCTGTCAAACACATACAGAAGATATTACCAAACTAACAGCAATATATACACACACCAACTAAGCATAAAGGAACCATTTTGTCACAAGTTCGTAAAATGCAAGAACCAAACAAGCCAATGTGGCAGATAAAGAGTAAAACTCGTTATAGCTTTAGATTAGTTTCTGTAATTTGAATGAACAAGAGAATTCATGAAAGCAATCATTAACTCTTACTGAAAGTCCCTAACTTGAATTCGCAAACATTTTCTACCATTATCAGTTTGCAAGCACAATGCAAAGAAATCCTAATCCGGTTCCTGCACAGACCTGATTGGGCAATTCTCTGCGCACGACAGGAATCTGGGTGTTACCTTCGACCACATTACCGAGCTTATCTTGGAACTGGATAACTAGCTGAGTTATGTCTCCTTCCACAACTTCACAAACAACCTCCTTCGTGTTCAAATTCCCAAAATTCACAACCTGAGCACAAGCGTACCCTTCATCGTGGTACCATTGCTGAACTCGGTCCCTGATCCTCTGAAGCAGCCTCGCACTGACTTTCCCTTGTTCCCTCAGCATCTGCATAACCTCGCCGTGAATATCTCCGGGAATTAAACACGGCCGTGCCCGGTCAATCCTCCGCTTGTAGTCCTTTTCCTGGCTCCTGTAGTATTCCAGTTTCTCCTTATCCGTCATGTCCGAATCCATCTCTATCGGCTTCGATTGCTGCATTAGCCCCACGTTGATGCATCGGAATCTTTCCGCCGATTGCCACGTGCTCTCCGTGAAGGAGATTGTAAGCCCTAGGGTTCCATCAGGCTTCGTCTTCCCTTCCATCTCGACTCTCTCGAACATTCCGCAAGTAGCTAGAGTTTCGAGCTCCTTCTGCAACTGGGCCTTTGTGTACACACCGCCTGGTCGTATCGAGACCATCTCGAAGAAGGAATCCTCTGTGCCAACAGTGGCTTGTCGCCGCCGATCAAAGAACAGAATCTCGGAGATCTTGTACTTTTTGAAACCACTAAGCTTGTTCAACTGCACCACGATGTTCGCCGGCAACCCGTGAGAATCCCAATCCGGCGACTGTTCCTCATCCGCAAGTGCCGCCGCCGGAGACAACAATTCCCTCCAGAATCCACCGTCATTTCCATCCCCGCCACCGCCACCTCCGCCGGATCCTCCTCCAAACCCGCCGAAATTGCCACTGTCTCCGCCGCCGCCGCTCAGAATCGACGGGAGAGGCGAGTTTCGTAGGAGAAAGAAGGAAGCGGCGGAGGAAACGGAGGCCAAGGAGAGAGACTTCGCAAGTGATTTAAGGAGAGAATCCTTTGACGAGGGCTCTGTGACACGCGTAGGTAAACTACAGCAGCATTTCAAGGTTTCGACGCGCGGGGACGGTGTCGCGAGGCGTATGGCGCGTGAGTAGAAGGAGGAGGAGGCAAATTTCCGGCGAGAGGATGGGGAAGAGGAGGCGGTGGAGCTAGTCTCCGCCGGGATTAGCCAACCGTTGGCGGAGAAGGCGGCCATGGCAAAGACGGAGAAGAAAGATAGGTATTAGAGAGAACGGGGAGGTTTTGGGAAAAACGAGTCGGGTTTTTTACCCAAATAACCCACTTGTCGCATCTATTTCACCTGTACATCACCCAAAACATAACACATTTTTTTTCCGATGAAAAGACGAAATTACCCTTAATGAATTACGATATTTATCCGTTCGAAAACAACTTCGTTATTACGACTTCGTAATTAAATCTAAATATGGTTACAATTATCTAAAAAAGGTGGTAAAAAAATCATCTGTCATATCACTTATATATTAGTCGTAATAAGGTCACAAAAAATAAAACGAAAAGGATATTTCAGACTTTTCCAATCGAAAAATAGATTAAAATTAAATTTTTTTTTTCGGTGGTGTATACTGAAATAGATGCGACCAAATGGGTTATTTGGGTGATTTTCCCAAACGATTCTGTACTTGGGGTTCTGTACGAGGACAAATTCTTCACGTGACTGCGGTTCGTTTTCTGGTTTTATAAATGGTGTGTTGTTTATTTAAGATGAAACAACACGCAAGTGCAGCGTGCGAGTGAGAAACTACCGACTACCGAGAGGATTTTGCACGTGTGGAACATTGCACACGTGCGGCCATAAGAGAGCGCTTCCGGCGACGGTATCTTTTCCCGGCAACTAGTCTAGCGATGAGCTGCCTTTGCGGTTCCTCGACTTCTACACTGCGAATATGCGATGCATCTTTCGGAGTGAAGTGAAACTAGCGATCATACCCATTTCCCGCGATTTTACGGCCGGAAAGTACTCCGACGCCGGGAAAACGAAGAGATGGATGTCTCTCTGACCAGGTTGGTAGTCTTTTGTTCTATCTTGTGCGACATTGGGTTGTCTTTGACACTGCTAATCAGCTATGTCGAAGATTCGTCAAGATGGTTTTTGCCCAAAATGTTCAGCGTTTTCGTTGGTATTCTTAGTTAATGAGATCAAATCTCTTGTGCACGGCGAGCATTCGGTGAAATGCCTCGGAAAAAATGCTCTGATACTTTATTTCCAGAGATTCGGATGTCATAGTTTTCAACTAACGAATCCTTCCTGGTTATAAGACAAATCAAAGGTTAATGTTTTTCTGCTCATGAATGTTTGAAATTGAGCACTTTGTTTGATGAAATGGCACTTGAAGATTTTGTTAATGGCTTGTCGGGTTCATGGAGATAAAAATTGTTGCTTTGGTCACTGCTCAGAACCTTTCTTGAGATGAGGTGTGATGACTCTGTGACCTATGTTGTTGTTGTTGTTGTCAATGTTCTTGCAATGCAGGTTTATCACATACTCAGATTTGTTCAAGTTAGCTGTAGTAGTTCGGTCTGGCTTACAGCTAACAGTAAGCCAGTTCTCTTGTGATATTTGGCAGGTATTCTCTATCATGGATGACATTCAAGTTTGGAAACTTTACGTTCTACTGTTGTGGCTAGGATTTTCGTGTTTTCTCTGAAAGATATGGTAATGATTCAATTGAAAAATGGGAAGTTCTATCACAAGAAACTCGTTTTCTCGACGGATTTATTACAATACTGTGCGAAGCTATCTTGTTTACGACTTTTGTAAAGGACTGTCGAGTGGTTTATATACAGTGGCATCAATTCTTGTGTGGTTTACATACAGTGGAAACAGTCTTCGTGGACTTCTTACAAGGTGTCTTGTGTTTGTGGTTCCATGTTTTGCTGACTGATTCTGTAACTGTATTGCCTATTCTTCAGGCCGAACATGAGTTTCTCAGGGAGAATTCCATTCCTGTCCAAGAATATTTTGTGTACCTTCCACTTTCAAACGAGAGGCCACAAAATGTTTGGAAGACATTACCACCTCACATTTATGGCTCCCTTTTCTGTGGTATGTCCAAGAAGCTCAGAAAACAATGCTTTAGACATTTCCTTTCCTGTCTTAAATGTTTTCTGTCCGTGTCATAAAACAGATTTCAGAACAGATCTCTGCAAGATTTCTCTAAAACAATAAAAATTAAAAAAAAAAAAGACAAAGCACAATGTCACCTCACCTTGAGCCGGTTGCTGAGCTTGAGAGCGTGAAAACACGTGGCAATAGTCCTCGAAGTCCTGGCTTCTCAAGCGTCGATCAGCTTCTCTATGGTATGTATCTGTACTTCATTTCTTGATCTTCACTGAGACATGTCTTAGAATGTTTCCGTTCCATGGATATATATGTGAATCGAGGTCTGTTTCCAAATCTGTTTTGTCTGTTTCTTGGTGAATTAACAAGATTTTTCTTGGACATAAATTCCTTTTCCCCCTCTTTTTGCAATCGGTGAATCTGTTTTCTGTAATTTTTTCAGCCAGTGAAGCTTCAAGGCGGTCTCCTTCTTCTACGCCAAGAGAGGATGATGCCCTTGAAGGAGATCATTCCCACCATAAGAAGTCACTGTTTGGAAAAATGAAAGAAAAGGCAAGAAAATTGAAGCATAGTCTCAGCAACAAGAAGAAGTACGGGGAAGAGGGAGATACAACGCCATCATGGAGTGCCAGGTCGGAAGACCGGGAAGCTGGAGAGGAAGAAGAAGAAGAAGGAGATCCTGAATATTTCGGAGCCCCAAGTAATGAATTGATCTTAATTTCATATTAACTATTTCATTGAATCTTTCAAAACTTACACCAATAAATGAAAAATGATCCATTAATACACAAGGTAGTGCATGAACAAGAAAGCAGAACTGCAAACAAGTGCCTGATGAGAAAACAAAAAAAAAACGAAAAAACAAAAATCAGTTTTGATATTCTGATCCCAGGACGATTCTCAGATTGATTGCGGTTTGTTTTTCCAGTGTACGAATCAGAGATGGCTCCAGTGGAAATGAAGGAGACTGCAAGGCAGCATCCACGGGCAGATCCAGTGATCCCTGAGAACCATGTCTTGTCTGTCCCGGCCAAACATGGTTCTGATCTCGAACAGCAGAAACCTACTGGTTCTGACATGACAAAGACTGGATATGCGCCCGAGAACTTGGCTTTGGCTGACAAAAAAGAAGAATCTTGGGCTAGTAAGAGCAAGACAGTTGCAGAAACCGTGACTGAGAAGCTAGCACCGGCTTATGCTAAAGTCTCTGATGTCACTCAGGCTATAGGTGCAAAGATTCAAGGTCTGGCTGTTTCGGCCTCCATGGTGCAGAACACAGAAAGGGGTGACGTTTCAGGAACTGACAAGCCCATCACCATTGGAACTGACAATCCTGTTGATTCTGAGAGTAAGGTATTGACCAGTATACTGTATATGTGGTTAAATGCATTTGTACCATTGATGTATCCACACGCATGTGGAAATTATGCTTCACGGATTCATTAGACACTGAGATATGTCTGTGATGGACAGGTTTGGGACAAAGGTGTATCGGTGAAGGAGTATATAATGCAGAAGTTTGAGCCTGGGGAAGATGACAGAGCGCTTTCTCGAGTCATATCTGAAGCCATCAGTCCTCGGAAAGCTTCTGGTCATGGTGGAACGGTCTGGAGAGCGGAAGCCATAGAATCAGCTCCGATAAGTTCAGGACAAAGAGCTCCCATTTCAACCAACACACATGAAAGTGAGTTCCTTTATCTGGCTGAATCTAATAAGCTACCTTTCGGTTTCTTTAACACGAACTGAAACACCTATATTAGATACTGAATTTCCTGTCTGATCCATTCTGCGTGTATCTTCTTCTGTTGTTGCAGTTGCAGTTGCAGAGGAAGAAAAACATGGAAAAGTGCTTCAACTGAACTAAAGAAGAAGAGGGTTTCCTCTGCTCTTGTAGCATTATATTACCCAAAAAAAAATCCAAATCTCTGATGACAAATTCCAATTACTCTTGGAAGAAGAATATATAAACTGTTGTTTTGTACTTAAGCTTCATGTTTTCACCAGCAACCAAGCTTGGTGTTTTTTTTTTTTACATTTTTGTTGTATACATAAGTATATTCAAGATTGTAATGCATTCTCTTGTATTCATTTGAATAAATGGACCTCTCTGGTTCCAGCAATAATAAGCCTCCAAGGCAATTTTTTCCTATTGTATTCACAAAGGCTTCCATTCTTTGGCCATGGTTTGATCATATTTTGGCCTCTTTAACATGAAGAGTCCACAAAATTATCTGCATTCTGAATATGCATTATTTATATTTAATATCCGACCGACCAGTTCAGTCCATGATTAAATTATGCACAACAAGAGAATATATGAACATTAAAAAAAAAAAAAACTGGTCGTCTGGTACATGGGTTGACCTTGTGTCTGAAGAAAGTGGCCTGCAAGTCATTGCCCACATACTCAAAACCACCAAACATAGACAATGCCATTGTTCAGAATGATGTTGTTGCTGCAGAGAACAGAGTGAGACCCGCCTCATTGAATTCTTACCAGTTTTCACATCTCCTGTTGGATTTCTCTGAAATGGGAGCAGCCTTCAGATCTCTGTACGGGAAGACCAAGTACGAGGAAGTACAAGAAGAATGGGAAGAAGATTACGGTCCTCAGAGATTCTCTTACAAAGCACTTTACAAAGCCACCAAAGGGTTCAAAGACAGCGAGGTGGTCAGGACAGAAGCTAATGGGATGGTTTACAGAGGGAAGCTTTCTTCCAATGCCCAAATCGCTGTAAAGAGAGTGTCTCTAGACATGGACCAAGAGACCAAACACATTGTGTCTCAGATCGTTGGAATTGGAAAACTTAGGCACAAGAACTTGGTCCAGCTCCTCGGCTACTGCAGGAGAAAAGGTGAATTGCTTCTGGTCTATGATTACATGCCTTATGGAAACCTCGATGATTTCTTGTTTAATGGAGAGAAGCCTAACCTTAGTTGGTCTAAAAGATTTCACATCATCAAGGGAGTAGCATCTGCTCTTCTCTATCTTCACGACCAAGTCTTTCTCCACAGAGATGTAAAAGCTGCAAATGTACTCTTGGATGAGGACTTAAACGGGCGGCTCGATTTTGGGTTGTCTAGATTTGGCACGAACAGGAACCACGTGCTGGGAAGTGTCGGGTATGTGGCTCCAGAGCTTATAATCACAGGAATGCCAATGACAAAAGCCGATGTTTATGCCTTTGGAGCTTTACTGCTTGAAGTTGCTTGTGGAAGAATGTTCATAGAATCTCCTGGGAAGCCGGAAGAGTTTAATCTGGTCAGTTGGGTATGTCAGTGCTGGAAAAGAGGGAACTTGATCGGTGCCCGAGATGCCAGATTGGTCGGAGATTATGTTCAGGATGAGATGGAGATTGTACTTAAGCTTGGACTAATTTGTTTACAGTACAACCCAGAGGACAGACCAAGCATGTCTCAGGTGGTGAAGTATCTTGAAGGGCATGATGTTTTGCCTGAAATCCCTCCAGATACTCCCGGGATCGGTATTCCCACTCCATACAATGAAGTTTTAGCCAACCCTGTATAGTCCCATGACCGAAAGAATTTAGTTTTTTGCTTTCTGCAGAATCTGTGTTCCGAAGCACAACCCTCCATTAGAAACCAAACTCCCTGAAAAAAAAAACATTTGGAAAAGTACTCTGCATGTTTTGTTTTCGTTTTGTCAACCTTCTGGTTATAGAAACACATTATCTGTTACTATGTATACAATGTAATGTATGAATTCAATGATCCATCATCATCATCACCATTCATCTTTGTCCATTGAGAGAATTTTAAAACTTTTCTGTATCAAGGGTGTATATATTCTCTAACATATCAAAGAGTTTCCATTTAGACCAAGCTCTAAAACTCCATGGTTTCTGCAGAAAGTTTCTTCAGGAGAAAAGAAAGCAGTTGACCGGCAAAGAATAATGCATTATGATTTAAACCTCTCATATTATTGAGTTGAAGAACATAAACTACATGCAACTAGCACTTTCTCAATTTAAAATTTCGTTTTCCAACTACTAGTTCAAACCGCTATTTATAAATCACTGATAACGAGATGTGCATACGCGCAAGCAAGAGAGACTAGACCTAAGGAAAGAAGATCCAAAAGAAACTTCTTTGAAAGTTCACAATCACATAAAATAAAAAAGGGCAGAACTTACATCAGTTTCTTTCTGCAGCTCTTTGAAAGTTCTTCCAGTCAAACAGTTCATCAATTTCAGGAGTTGTTTCAGATGGCTGCAGCTCTCCGGTCACAGTGTTTATGGATAATCGTTTCTTCCTTCTTCTTCTTCTTCCCCTCGGTGTTTTCTCAAGGTGGAGACGAGTTTGTGTACTATGATTTCAGAAAAGCGAATCTGTCCATTGATGGAATGGCGACTATCCTCTCCAGTGGCCTTTTGCAACTTACAAATGATTCAACACAGAGTACTGGTCATGCTTTCCACAGATTCCCTGTAGAATTCGATACGTCTTCCTCCAGCTCATCGGAGTCGCTTTCATTCTCGACGGAATTCGTATTCGCGTTTGTTCCAGAAGCAGGAAACCGAGGCCAAGGAATGGCTTTCGTGGTATCCGCTTCCACTGACTTCAGGTATGCTAATCCAACCTCATACTTGGGGCTTTTCAATAGATCAACTGACAATAAGACAGAAAACCATGTTCTGGCCATAGAGCTCGACACTAACAGAAGCCCTGATGCTGAAGATATAAGTGATAACCATGTTGGGATCGACGTCAACAGTATCGTCTCCATGGAATCCGCAAATTCTAGTTACTTTTCCAATGCAGAAGGGAAGAACATAAGTTTGGTTCTTGCCAGTGGAAAACGTATTCTGATCTGGATAGAGTATGATGGTGCTGATAAACTGCTAAATGTAACTCTAGCCCCGATCCCGGTTCAAGAATCTGATTCGCCTCTCCTGTCAAGATCCATCAAACCAAGCTTGCCTCTCTTGTCAAGACCCATCAATCTTTCCGAGATATTCTTGGAGGAGATGTACATCGGTTTCTCGGGATCCACAGGCACGGTCAAAAGTGATCAGTACATCCTCGGATGGAGTTTCAAGAAAGGTGGAAAAGCCGAAAGCCTCGACATGTCAAAGATTCCTAACCTCCCTCCTCCGCCTCCTCGAAAGCGACCCCCTACAGTTATAGTTGCTTCTATATCGGCAGTCGCTTTTCTGATGATAGCAGCTGCAGTTCTTTATCTTTATCAGAAAAGGAAATACGCAGAGATTCTCGAACAGTGGGAGAAGGAATACAGCCCTCAAAGGCTCTCCTTTAAGACCCTTTACAAAGCAACCAAAGGTTTCAAAGAAAGTATGTTACTTGGAGCAGGAGGCTTTGGAAAAGTCTACAGAGGAGAACTCCCTTCCGGTACTGAAATCGCCGTTAAGAGAGTTTCCCATGAGGCAGAACAAGGAATGAGACAGTATGTTTCGGAGATCGTTAGCATGGGAAGACTAAGGCACAGGAACCTGGTTCAGCTCCTCGGTTACTGCAGAAGGAGAGGAGAATTGCTCTTGGTATACGATTACATGCCAAATGGAAGTCTTGACGACTACTTGTTCAACAGCGAGAAACCGAAAAAACTAAACTGGTCTCAGAGGTTTCGAATAATCAAGGGAGTGGCTTCTGCCCTTCTTTACCTGCATGAAGAGTGGGAACAAGTTGTGCTCCACAGAGATATCAAAGCAAGCAACATCCTCTTAGACTCCGGTTTAAACGGAAGGTTAGGAGATTTCGGTCTTGCAAGATTCCACGACCGAGGCACTAACCTCCAAGCCACTCGGGTGGTTGGAACCATCGGCTACATGGCTCCAGAGCTTACCGAAATGGGTCTGGCCACAACTTGGACAGACGTCTATGCCTTTGGTGCTTTCATGCTAGAGGTGGCTTGTGGGAGGAGACCGGTAGACCCGGAAAGACCACCAGAACAGATGATTCTGGTCAAGTGGATAGCCAGTTGTGGAAGAAGAGGTCACCTGCTGGATACTGTTGATGATAAACTGGAAGGGGACTTTGAAGTGGAGGAAGTAGAGATGGTTTTGAAGATGGGCATGCTCTGTTCACAGAGAATGCCAGAAGACAGACCTGCAATGAGACAGATATTACAGTGTCTGGAAGGAAATGACAGAGTTCCGGACATATCTTTTGAGAATGCTGAATTTGGCATCCCCTCTTTAAGCAATGAAGGACCAATGATCACTTCCTCATCAGCAGCAAGTTTCTCATATGATACTGTTACTGTCTTATTTGATGGTCGCTGAACGCGAAGCCAGCGATCCCAATATTGTTGTGTATAATCTCTCTTTTTGTAATGGCATTGTATATACTATAACTGTGCTCTCTGATACGAAGGTTCCATATTCAAATAACGTGATATATATATATATATATATATATATATATATATATATTGTAATGGCATTGTATAATATATATATTGTGGTCTCCGATACAAAGTGTTTCAAGCTTCTAATTCACACACTGTCTAAACGACATATGCCACAGGAAAACGAGAGTTGAGTCGTCACATTAAACCTGGAGTTGGTGAAAACGTGCTGTGGAGAATTACAATCCAACAGAAGACCAAAACCTGTAATAAGCCACAGACTTTGGAGAAAACCCCCCACCTAAAGGGAAGCTCTTTCTTTATGTACAATGGTGGATAATAAATAAACTCCAAGAGACAAAAGGAGCAGAGAGCAATAGAAAATAACCTCCAGTCAGACATACTGGCACTTCCCTATCAGAAGTCGAACTCTCCAGTGGCCTGCACAAAATGAACGGATGTTTCAAATACAAAAATGGTTGGACCGAGCAGATGAATCTGATCATTTTTTTTTGGCTGTTGGTGATTTGGATTACAGTTCAGGAATGGAAATTACAGACCTTGTTGAAAAGAATGTCTTTGTTGTTTATGTGCATTATGCCATCTTTGAGGGTGCATTTCCACCGGCTCTTTGTGCGAGTCACCTAATACATGTGTGCAGGTCGGAGATCAGATGTAAGGACAAAGTCAGTTTGGTGTTGTAAAATTATGATGAGGACAAGTTAGTGAACCTTGTCAAATTGGGCAAGGACCAAGTGCTGTGTGTTCATATCCTCTTCGTCATTGATGTCATCCAAGTCATCCTCATCATCGTCATCTTCATTCAAACTCTCATCATCGTCTTCTTCATCTTTTATTTCGTTTTGCACAGGAACTGGAGTATTTTCTGCATTTTCATAACCAGGAACCGCATGAAGTGAGTTATGGAGGAATTGATAGCATTACTAAAAGCATATACGACAGATGTTACCGTTCGGGGCAGGGGTATTGGCGATGTTATAGTCTTCGCTGCCTCCTTGGTAATTGAAGATCTTCAGAGTGGAGAAAGGGGAAAAAGGGTAAGATGAAACCCAGGAATAACTTTAGAACTTTTTCATAAATTATGCTCAAATACTTGACTATTTTAACACTCGCATTGGCCGTTACTGAGTGAAACGTTATACACTAATGCGCTCATCTGACAAGTCAAATGAGTTATCACATTTACCTCAACCAGATAATTCAAGAGTTCTTGGAGTCACCTATAGTTTCTAATCCCCTAACATTTCGTTTACCCACAACTACATTTCACAAGCCAATACAAATTCACTTTGCCCCCTTACAATAAGTTGGACCACCACATTAAGATAGAATCTGTAATTATAATGAGCATATTAAACTTACGTTGGGAGTAGAAAGCATTTCATCATAAATATCTGGATTCGGCCCATCCATTTGAGGAATCTTCAAAGAAGATTTTGTCAAAGCTGACTGGATCTCTACACAGAATGGCTTATCTGTATCTCCCTCGCACAGTGAACCACCCCCTTGGTTTACCTGCCAATTTACAGAACTCAAACTTCTTTCACATAGAAATCATGTGTTCTATTAACTTAGCTTCAGAGCTTTTAACAAAAAAGAAGCCATGTAGTTATAAAGATCTAAGTCTCGATATACTTAGGGATGAACAAGAAAACATACATCTGGGACAAAATCCCCTGCTCCATCTAGCTGGGGTATATATCCACCATTTGAGTACTGCCCAGAAAAGTTGTCACGTTTTCTCTTTCCAGTCATGAGATCCTGAAACATGTGCCAACATCAGATGGACTCAGTTTTAACTGATTGTAAAGTTTGGTCTCAATTTTAACTGATTGTAGAGTTTCTATCAGTTCTCATCGAACCAGAAACAGTCCATTTTATGCAATTCCCAGACATGACGATGCAAATAGCACCTGTGCCAATGGTTGGCTGGAGTTTCCTCTGTCCACATCTTCCTGTCCTTCAATAGGAGCTACCGTACACAAAAATAATCATCAACGAAACAGTAAGACTAGCAGCTGGGAAAGAATAGTTTGGCAGACACATTACTTACCAATATTGACATCAACACTATGTGGCCTTTGGTTGGCCCATGGAGAAGGAATTTGCTGGAAAACAGCCAGAAAACATTAGCCAAAACCCACAACTGGAAAAGTGAAGGTCATTGACCAATTGGAATACGGATGTCAAACAGCTTAATCTCACCATGTATGGACTAGGCCTGAGACCTTTGACAGAATTGTTAATGCCATTTTCAACCGCAGGAGTGGGATAATTATATGTCGAGTTATCAGAACTTCCAGGATGTGGGGTTGATGCAGGGAGTGGAGTTGGTGCGGGAGTCTGTAAAGGGGTCTGCTTTCACAGAAAACAAGAAGCTTCGATTATTGAAATCCCGTTGAAACTAAACCGTAAATCAAATCCAAAACAACAAGCAAAAAATGACAAGACTTCGTCTAATGGTGGAAACTCACAGGAGGGAACAGCATCTCGGCTGTGGGAGTCTCATACTCCTCGTTCCCCTCGTACGGTACATTGAGGTCGTGCATGGGAGTTAATGATCCTCCTGGTGTTGGCTTCTGAGCAAACGACCTGCCTATCGGACCACTTAATACTCCGGCATGCATCATCTTCGTCTCCCAAATCTATCCACAATGTTTGCACCAAACAAAGCGGAATCAGCTATTTCCCAGCTCCAAATCCCCAAAAATTCCTAAAACCCTAGCTTCCAGCTGAATTAATTATCCATATCGTAACAAGTACAGTTCCCAGATCCACGCAAAATGTATTCGATTCGTGACATATTCCATAGATCTAGAGAAATGAAACAGATTGAAGAGCAGTAAATGACCCAAGAATCGAGACAAAAGATTTTTCAGGATCGGAACTCGGATGCAAACCACGGGAACTTTCAACTAACCGCTTGAAGCTCGGTAAGGGCAATTTCTCCCGATTCCCCACTGTTGACGAACTCGTCTCGAACCTTGCTGATGACATCCTCGATGACATGGATGTAGACGGCGCTGGTCGTGGTTGACGCGGCCATATCCGGAGCTTTACCTACTCAATTTTCGATTAACTTGCTCAGAAAAAAAAAGGAGAAACGAAGATTTTCCCGGGAAAATCTCAGGCGAGAGAACCCGAGGTTCGAAAGTGCACGTGAACAAAATCCAGGAATTTCGAAAGCGAGCAACGGGTGGAAGGAATCAGAGTGGCGAAGAAAAAACAAGATTGGAATATAAATAGGTTTGCATCCCATATATAAGCAGGCAAGTCCACGTGGCATCATCTGCAAGGTCTTCAGCCCTTTACACTCCGCTCGTCACCGTTGGATGATACTGACGGCCTCGTCTAAATGGCCCACGGCCCAATTCAGTACTCATAGGCTCGGCCCAAAAAGGGGTTATTATAAGGTGGAGGTAAAGATGTAATTTATCGGAAGAAAAGGGGTAAACATGTAGTTGCTGCAGAGAAAAAGCCCTAGAAGCAAGCAAGAAGCCGAAGCCGAGAGCTTAGCCGCAGGAATCACGATGGGAACAAGCCAAGGCGAGGAACTTGCGGCCCAAGAAAGCCACGGTGAAGCCACCAAACGCAAAACGCAAACGCGAAAGCGAAGCCTGCGGTGGCAATGCGTTTGCGTCGGACCAGATTTTGTGAAAAATATATTTCCGTCGGTTCAAACTCATGATACGTATTTGTCCAATCCAGCGATATATACGTATTACATATATATATATATATATGGGCTGACGAGTTTATTATGATTTGATATATATAAATACGTATTGTGTGTGAGTTGTATGTAGAGGCAGTACCACATAACCTTGTATGACGGACATTTTTTTTTTTGCATGCTCACATCAGTCGATGTGAATTGTTACAAAGCTCAATGTGAAGTTAGATCGCGATTGATTTGTAGTCGGAAAACTTAAGTAGCTTTTGTTTCAAAAGGGAAAGTTGGGAGCTTTGGATTCTTCGATCTCTCGACCGACCGACACGTATCTCTCCACTGTCGTGACGGAAAGAGCGAGCACACATCGGCAATAAATTAGTAAGTGCATGTAGATTATTTGGACCGTTGCTTAATATTAATCATTGTTGTCCCAAGAAACACGTGGTGGAACGATATGACAATCTACGTTTATGGTTTCATGAGATTAATCAAATGGATTTGTTAATCTTTGGGGTCTTATTAATTAGGTTAGATGGGCAATCAATACCATCCTCAACTGTCTAAATCATACATATATATATATATATATATGCATATATGCTCCACAAAAATGAAATCAAGTTACAACTAAATCAATAGATAAATATAATGTCATGTGTCATGTTTTCTTTTCTCGTACACTTGATGCGTGCACGTCCCTGATCCAACATTACATATCTATATTAATCACGTAGAGATTTTGCCATGACAAAAAAGATGCATTATCGATCAACTATTTTTTTTTTTAAAAAAAATAAGATATTGAATATATGTAAGTGTGGAGATATAAGATTTTTTTTTTTTTTTTGAAAAATGCATAGAGGAGATAACGCAAAATGAAAAAAAAAATTCTAAAATGGAGCGTCAAAAAAAAAAAGTCGGTAATGACCAAGTTTAAATACGTGACGTTGAAAATTAACAGACCGTTGCAACCTGCCCGCCATGCATCCTCGGGGAATATCTGGCCTCGTAAAACACGTGTCCACCTCATCACTCGACACGTGGATCACCATCCTCCCCTTGCGAAGAAAAAATACGATCGCAACGTGGGGTTACGCCTGCCACGTGTCGCCTTAGGCCAAAGTTACCCTTTGACCCAACCTTAGTTGTTTACCGACAGGACACGTCATCTTCCTCGTAAAACATGAAAAACATAAATTCTAAAATAAAAATTGGTTTTTTTTTTTCGTTCTTTAACACAAATCTTGGAAATCCGTTCGAATTGACTTTACATAAATTATGATGATATTTCTTTTCTATCAAACTTTTTTATTTAACGTGTGAAAACGATGATTTATACACAACTAAATGGTAATAATATTATATTTTCAGTATTGGGGAATAAAAATAGTAATTAAATACAGAAGAAAACCTTTCACGTGGCGCGAAGCATTTGCCTCCTGTCAACTTCATGTACCAGACAGGCCAGCCTTCTTCAACACGTGGCGCCTGTCTTACACGCGCTTCTCATTTTAAATATAAATAAATATTTGTACACTTTCGTGGGACCCACACGTCATCCTATCACTTGATGCCACGCCCTATATAATTTTCTATACAGATATTTTTCTTTTTCTTTTTTAGTTTTTCCGCATGTTATTTATATATACGATTAGTCATAATTACTTCACCCATTTCAATCATATGAAA
The DNA here is from genome assembly GCF_000463585.1 of Tarenaya hassleriana. Lineage (NCBI taxonomy): Eukaryota > Viridiplantae > Streptophyta > Magnoliopsida > Brassicales > Cleomaceae > Tarenaya > Tarenaya hassleriana. The sequence goes on along the minus strand of NW_010968505.1, from coordinate 3,978,294 downwards.
TATTGATGATAATACATAATTGGATGGTCGAAATTGTGATTATAACAAGGTATAGTGGGGGTGGGGGGAGGGGGGTCATATGTGTGTATACATATATTCACTTATATAGTGGGGTCATATGTATGTGTGTATATATTCACTTTTTAACATACCGAGTTAAACATGCAGTCGAAACGTGTCCCTATTTGTGGTACGGTCCAAAAGTTTAAATATAATATCCGTATGACTTTCTAAAGCATGCACTCATGCAGCATTTAGACTTTTTATTTTTATTATATAATTAGGTGCATTATCATTCGTAATCGTCATTCAATCATTATACTGGCTGTTTATTTATTTGGGTTCTAATTTGGAGTAATATTTCTTTGCTGTCATCATTGAATTACAATAAGATAATAAAGAAAATTCCACGAAAATACTGAATTTTTTAATTTGACAAAAAAACATTAAACTCTATTTTTTTTAATCAAATAAATATTAAATTTTTTAAACGAGTCTAAAAAAACACTTTAAGTGATTAAAAAAATACATGAATTTTTCTACGATTATTAAAAAAATACTAAACTTTTCTAGTTATCCAAAAAAATATATGAACGTTTTTCGATTGTCAAAACAAAAACTAAATAAAATAATATGAAGTATTTGTATCTTTTTATACCACATTAATCATTTTATTTTGACAATCGTATAAGAATTAAGTGTTTGTTTTGAAAAATTTTAAAAATTTAATATTTATTTGATAAAATAAAAAAATTTAGTGTTTTTTTAACTGAATTTGAAAGTTGAATTTTTTTTTTATAGATTTTCTGCAATCTAATGATCCGAAAAAAATATTGCAAATCATGCTAATTTCTCAATGAATGAAATTAGTCATGTTCTACGGTAATTTCATATGAATATTAAAATGATTTTCCTAGTAAAATAAAATAAATTTGACAACTAAATATCGAACCTTGAATCAGACACTTACCGATAAATAAAATAAAATACCAAAAAAAATAAAATAAAAGAGTAGAACGGTCCACGGAAATACCAAAATGATCCAATTGAAAAAATAAAATTTGCGTGATGAGAGAAAAGCAGGATCCAAGACAGGGGTCTGTGATGAAGACACGTGTTAGAGATACGATGATGAGGAGAAATAGCAGCAGACATTCTAGAGTTGGGTCAACAGGTGGACCCCTAAACATCAACCTACGACACGTGTCATTGTTATTTTTTAACGCATTAGTCCAGCTGTATTATATTTTTTTATCTGATTTATTTAAAGTTAAAAGTAATTAATTAAAGATTTAAGGTTAAATTGGGGTTTATATAAGGAATGGGGTTTGGTATGAGAATTTCTCATGAAATGTTCTTTTCACTTTTGAGGTTCGGTGTTAGAATCTGATTGGTCCACGTTTTCTCCGTATCCAAGAGAAGGGGACGTGGTAACGTTATGAGATGGACGGTCCAGATTTCTTCGTCCAGATAGAGTAGTGCTGAGTCACTCCATTCAACAGCTCTTCTTCTTCTTCTTCTTCTTCGCTTTCATCTGCCCGTCCCGGCTCGGTCAGCTGCCCGACACAATAAAAAGTGGAAGAAAAATGGAACATGAGCGTCCATTGAAGCGCCATCCTCTGTTATAAAGCTTTTCCCTCTTAGCTTGTGCACGCTTCTCTCTCTCTCTCTCTCTCTCTCTCTCTCTCTCTCTCAAACATTTTAGAGGAAGTTATGGAGCGTCAATGTTGATCAAACCGGATCAACGCATGGCGGAGATTTGTTGCGGCGTCCTGAGTGAGAATGAAGCGGCGGCGGCGACGGTGACGCAGCCGTCGAAGTCTAGGCGCGAACGGAGCTCTTCGAGGGCGGCGCGGCGACGAAGGATGGAGATCCGGAGGATTAAGTTTGTCTCGAGCATGCCTTCGTCGGAGCATACGGCGGGGCAAGACGACGGCGAACAGAAGCGGCGGAGACGAGATGTTGCCACCACCGCAGCCGTGTTGTGTCGGGTTTGTGAGGAGGAGAAGTGCGATCACTTGGAGTCGGCGAAGAATGGGAGGACGGCGTCTGAAACGGCGAAGGAGGTGGTCGTTCTGTGCGAGTCTCTGAGCCCTAAAATTTTCGCATTACCGGATCCGGAGGCGTACCTCAAATGCGGCGTCGTTTCGGTTTGCGGGAAAAGACAGGATATGGAAGACGCCGTCGCCGTACATCCGTTCTTCTTACATCCTCGAACGGAATATTCCACCGCTGGATACCATTACTGCGGCGTCTACGATGGCCATGGCTGCTCTCACGTACGCCGCCGTCTCATATCCCCTACCTCTCTAATCCTCCTCTACGACGTCGTTCTGATCGTTATCCGTTTTTTTTTGGATGTGAAGGTGGCGATGAGGTGTAGAGATAGGCTGCACGAGTTGGTTCGGGAGGAGCTTGATGAGATGGACGGGGACTGGGAAGGGGCGATGGAGCGTAGCTTCACGCGCATGGACAAGGAGGTGGTCGCGTGGAACGAGGGCGAGGCTGTCACCGCGAACTGCCGGTGCGAGCTCCAGACGCCGGACTGCGACGCCGTCGGCTCCACCGCCGTCGTAGCCGTCGTTACGCCGGACAAGATCATCGTCGCTAACTGCGGCGACTCCCGCGCTGTCCTTTGCCGTAGCGGGAAATCCATCCCCTTGTCTTCCGACCACAAGGTCTGTAATCTATCCCATGTGTCGTTCTCTCTTCTCATGGGTTTTTTTTTTACCATCTGAAAATTCACCCGACTTTTGGCCCATCTACATCCCCTACATCTCACCGTACCGGCTCTTCTCATGGAGTTACTCTGGACGAAATGTACAGCTTCTCGGTGCGAATCCTTAGGCAAAGATAATACCTTTCTTAGAAAACATATAGTCGTAGGTGAAAACGGTCGAATATTCGTGTTGGTTTTCGTGAGAAGGGAGATTCTTACTGGATTTTTCATGGTAAATCAGGTGAAACGATGGTTAAGAGCGTGGAATAAATCCATTAGGAATTCAAAGTCTAAAACTTTAGCCACCTTTTGTGCACATTTTGTAACTCTGCTGGCTCTGTTGGCGCATATGAACAGCCGGATCGGCCGGATGAGCTCGACCGGATCCAGGCCGCAGGTGGCCGAGTCATCTACTGGGACGGACCACGTGTACTTGGAGTCCTTGCAATGTCACGAGCCATTGGTGAATTCATTATTACATCCTGATTCACACTGTCCGAGTGTGTGTACAGTTTTAATATCTTCTCTCTCTCTCTCCACGTTTTCTTCAGGCGACAATTACTTGAAGCCGTACGTGACGTGCAAACCAGAGGTGACGGTCACTGAACGGGCAGATGACGATGACTGCCTTATACTAGCGAGCGACGGCTTGTGGGACGTGGTGTCGAACGAAACGGCATGCGGGGTGGCTCGGATGTGCCTGAGAGGGAAACCTGGAGGTGGTGGTGTGGCTCAGCCACCGAACCACAACGAGAACCAGGTGATGGGAGGTGGAGGTGGTGGTAGTGATGAGGTATCGGACAAGGCGTGTACGGACGCGTCAATATTGCTGATGAAACTTGCATTGGCAAGACACAGCTCGGACAATGTCAGTGTCGTTGTCGTTGATCTTCGTCGAGACACGTAATGGGGGTGGCTTTCTTTGTCGGTGGATCCATGGATCTATGGACGGATTCCCTTTTTCTTTTTTATTTTTAAATTTAACTATGGGTTTTTGCCCTTCTGAACGAAGAGGAGGGTTAAGCGCTAGGGAGTGACTAGAGTAGGTTTTAGAGGGGAAAAAAAAGATTTTTCAAGCCGGGTCGAATTTCACCGGGAACGAGTGAACTCGGGGGGGAGTCGAGCGAGTTTACCGTTGTACCCTTGCTTGTGAATCTATATGTATATATATGTGTGTGGGTGGGTTATATGTCTTTAATGAATGGACGAATGTGACCGGCCTGAAGTACGTTGGATCAGACGCGTGTGGTTCACACTCGGTGTTAGATTCTTCCTATCACGTGTTCCAAAACGTGTCTTTTTGGTGTCCCTTTTATTACATTTGCTCTCTTAACGAATTATTGTATTTTATTGATCCTAAAATGACTCCAACTATTTACTACATTTTTTAAATAATATTAATAACTGATATTAATAACAATATAAACTAACCAACAATTATTATTATTTTTCTCCACAAGTGTTAACACGCATTTCTTTGTGATTGAAAAGAGCTAATATGATGATTTAACAATAATGGTGATCCAATCGTATTACATCTCTGTCTTCTGCATGTATCTCAACCCCGAAACCTCTCTTGCCTCTCTCCCGTTCTTTATTCACAAAATCCGACAGTATAAAAATCCAAAGGGAAAAAGAATCACCAGTAATCCCCACAAGAACACACTCCGTTCTTGAAACTGTGAAATCTGTTCACATCCCGAACAAGAATCTCCTTATCCATGAACTTGGATATGAACTTTGTGAACAGGTGGCAGTCTTCGCACAGTCTCAGGTTCTTCGTGATCCTGATCGGTTCCCCTTTCGCTGTATTGATCAGACCGAACCCGACTGCTATCTTTTCGCTATGCCCCAACACTATCCTCTCTTTCTCTTCTGTCTCCAGCTCATACAACACCCCTTTCGTCTGCGGCACGTATCCTTTCTCCTTCATCTCTTCCGCTAGTCTGACCAAAAGGGCATGGATCTGTTCGATATGTGGGTTGAACTCATCTTCGGACACAAACGAATACATTCTTCTCCTCACCTCGATCCAGCTTCTTCCGGGCAGCTTCTGCAATCCCCGGGATTCTAGAAGCTTCTTCACTCTCTTAACCTCGTCCCACATCTGAGCTTCTGCATATATGTCTGTTAACAGAACATAGTTCCCTGCGTTTCTCGGTTCAAGCTCGAACAGCCTCCTGCTTGCCCGCTCTGCTAGCTCAACATTGCAGTGAATCCTGCAGGATCCGAGAAGGGCACCCCAAACCTTTGGCCCTGGTTCAATCCTCATATCTTCCACCATTTTTGCTGCCTCGTCTAGCCGATCTGCTCTGCCCAAGAGATCAACCATACAAGCGTAATGCTCGACTTGGGGACGTATCCTGTGTTCTCTCCACATGGAATCAAACAGTTTCTTCCCTTCTTCGACGAGGCCCTCGTGACTGCAGGCCCCCAAAACGCTGACGAATGTTACAGGACTCGGGGAACATCCATTGGCGATCATCTCTTCGAATATCTGTATTGCTTTCCGGCCATAACCATGAACGCCATAGCTTGAGATCAAGGAATTCCATGATACGACGTCTCGGTTAACCATCTGGTCAAACACCCTTTGGCCCAGTTCAAGCTTTCCACATCTGGCATACATCGTCACCAAAGCACTCATCACCGGCATTATGGAATGAAGCCGACGCCTGAGTAAGTACCCATGGATCAACTTTCCTTGCTCCAACGCCGATATTGCAGCACAAGCTTGAAGCACACTTACCATAGTTATGGAATTCGGAGATGAATCCTGGGTTTCTTTCATCATTTCGTGGAAAATCTCCAAAGCTTCGAAAGGTTTCCCATTTTTCGCATAGCAGGCGATCATTGCGCTCCAAGAAACCACGTTTTTCACAGGCATCTCATTGAACACGCTACTGGCATAATCCACGCACCCGAATCGAGCATACATGTCCACCAACGTAGTCATGATGTAAACATGCGAGTTGTACCCGCGCCGGGTGATATGGGCGTGAATCTCCTTTCCCTTCTTCAGATGATTGCCCGTGCATTCTGATGCAACACAAGCCTTGAGAACGTATGTGTACGTGAACCTGTCTGATTGAACTCCAATTTTATTCATCTTCCTATACAAATCCAACACTTCTTCTCCTTGACCCGCTAACGAAAGCGCCCTGAACAAAGCATTCCACACGTATATAGTTCTCTTACGCGTTCCATCGAACACCTTCCGTGCATAATCAACGTATCCCAATTCTGAGTACATACCGATAAGCTTAGTCGCCAAAAAGGGATCTTGATCAAACCCATTATCCAAAATGTGTCGGTGAACGCGTAGAGCATCAGAAAGACAGCTTTGATGAGCGCAGGAGAGTATCAGAAGCTCGTAGGCCTGTTGGGTCGGGTTGGATTCCTGATCCAAGACATGAAGCGCTTGCTTCAAGTTTCCCTGTTTGCAAAGTGATTTAATCAACTGGATATTGGTGAGATTCGTTCCGGCGCCGGTGGTTGTCGGAGGGTTTAGGGCAACAGAACACGGAGGCGGTTTCGGAAAGCGAGGACGAAAATAAACCGAGTGATAAGGCGGTTGCGTTGCTTGAGGAGGCTGAAACAGCAACATTTCTCGGGCGAAGTAGCTTTTCCTGGGAAATTCACAGAATTTTCTCGGCTTCTCCAGTCACATCAGGTTTTGATCGACAGAGGCCCAGGGGAAGAACGAACTTGCACAGCCATTAGCCAATGACATTGAATTTTACTCAAATGACCCACTCACTTGGTTCGCACCTATTTCGTACACCAGAAAAAACATAACACTTTTTTTTTTGTTGAAAAGACGAAATTACCCTTAATGAATACACGATTTTTATCCGTTCGAAAACAACTTCGTTATTACGACTTCGTAATTAATTCTAAATATAGTTACAATTGATTCTAAAAAAGGTGGCAAAAAAATCATCTCTCTTATTTTAGTTGTATATCAGTTATATGTTAGTCGTAATAAGATCGCAAAAAATAAAACGAAAAGGGTATTTCGGACTTTTCCAACCGAAAAGTGAGTTAAAATTGAATTTTTTTTTTTCGGTGGTGTACACTGAAATTGCTGCGAATCAAGTGGGTTATTTGAGTAATATTCCCGCTTAGCGTTGCCGCTTACTCTCCACGTGCCAAACGCGTGACGAAAAAATCTTTTTCGGTAGAATTGGGCCTTATTTGGGCCGGGGCCGGGTCGATATAAACTGGCAATATATATATTACATGTTCAGTTTTCTCATTTTCCGACCCATAATGGATCCTTATGGAGCCCACTTTAAAAGTACCGTCTGAATCCATCCGGTCGACTAAAAAGAATTGGATTTTTCAAAAAACAATTCACAAAGGAATTGAATCCCATCTGATCTGAACCCAACCGGATTACAGATTTGGTTATATAAACCCGAAAAAAATAAAGTCGGCTTAAATCCGAACCCGTCGAATTGAATGCAGAATCGGATCGATCCAATTGACACAGTGACATTCAGTTTGGACGGTTCCGTCCCGTGGTACAAAACTCAGGAACCTTACAAGGATATGGCTGATTCAGTTTGGACGGTTCCATGGAGGAAGCTTCACATTCAAGAAGAACAAAACATCAATCAGGGGAACTACTAACTATACAACAGAAGTTCCCAAAAGGACCAAACTGTCAGTGTGTTCTCTCCTAGCTTCTCCTTATGCGGCTGCCGGATCGTTTATGACTCCCAGGAAATCGTCCTTTATGGTTCCGACGCAAAACTGCCAAAGGAAAATCCATTAGCTGTACCATTACCGATCGGATGATTGCCCCCTAATCAACCAAAAGTTCGAATCTTTTGATATAAGCTGTATCATGACTGGATGAGATGAATCTTTAGCTCAACTCAAGCAGTAAGAAGAGATTTAGAGGGATAAGGATGTCGGGACAGATCATACGTACGATTTCAGTAGCATCTACTCGGGTTCCAATGATCTTCAACCTAACTTCACACTCCTTTTGAATCTTCACCTGAAAAAAAGCCATGGGATATTGGTTTCTAGCACAAGGATGCCAAAAACTAGAACTCGGAGAATCAAACTTAAGAAGAAGGAGAAGAAGAACCGATCCATCTGATGTCGTATAATTTGGCATGTCCCCGGGCTGAAACTCCATATCGTCCGGAATCAGCTGCCAGTGAAACAGGAAATGCATCTTAGCTCAGGAAAAAACCACAATTTGAAACGGAAAATCAATCAAAACATAAAGTGTTGGAGCTCAGAATCATGAGCAGACAACAGGGGAGAGAAGCTCACATGCTTGGAAACAAAAATTTGAACGGGACCAGCTTCTGCGAAGAATCCCATCTGCAAAATCACAGAATCAATCCCTCAAATAAACTCCCAGTGGTAAGACTAAGTAAGCCATCACAGGAAGGAAGAAACCCAGTTAGATATATATATAGACACACATATACACACCTTATTCACCAAAGTAACAACAGCTTCCAAGATCTCGCCTTTAAAAGGCCTGAACACAACGCATTGGTACTTCACCGGAAACGTGACAGACCCTGTCCCATCCCTAATCAGACCCTTTCCAACGCTTTCTATTCCAGTGATCGCCACTACAAATCCATGGCGGCCACTGTACGGACAGATAGAAAAAAGGGGGAAAACATGAGTAGAACGAACACGCAATTCCATTAATCTTTGTAAGAAGAGGACGCCGATTACGGTTAAAAGGAACATAGTGTTTCGATGGAATTCCGGATTCTTCGCCTTACAAACGTTTCTACCTTATAAACACGAAATGAACTCGAGCCCTAGAAACCAGAACCGACGGCTGAAAAGGGGTTAGTTTCCTAGTTTTTCGAATCCTTGAGTCATTCACTGGAACGACAAACCAGACGAATAGATGGTTTCCAGAGGATTTTCCGGGAAAATAAAGAGGGAAGAGGAGGTGGGAGAAACAGAGACCTGCAAGTGCCTTCGACATCCTTCATGAGCTTGGAGACGAGATTTTCTCGTAGGTTCCGACCAAAGAATCGAGGATGCAACTGCATGTTGCGCTCCAACACTATGTGGAAGAACATCTCTCTCTCTTTCTGTCTCCGCGGCGTTCGTCCAGACTTTAAACTTTAAACTCTGCTCTCATAAATCCAGTTTTATATGCCAACCGTCGGATTGAGTAATGATGAACGGTCCAGATTGCTTTGGCTTGACAATTTTGGAGCTTGCTATTATGATCATATAATATCCACGTGGCTATGACATTGGTTGTATTCCCATAAGACTGTGAATTCGTATATTTCTCACCAATTTTTTTCAATAATGAATCATTTTCTAACACAAGATTTTTACGGATTGAAGTTTCTCAATGGTAACACCTATGATGATGATGATGATGATGCGGGAAACGTAATAATAACAATACCAATGGTGATGGTTGATGGTGATGATGATGATGAACAATTGCAGATTTAACAAACTTACCTTCTTTTTCTTTTTTCTTTTTATTATAGAAGAATCTCAGAAACTTCCACTGAACACAAACCCAAAGGGACGGACATAAAATAGTAAATAATATAAACTATGAAGTAGTAATTCTACATTGCGCTTCAGCCAAAACTTGAAGAGAGAGAGAGAGAGAGCAAAAAAAAAAAGTTTGAAGCTTTGAAGAGGATAAGCAAGGGGGGGTGTTTACCTTTTAAGAAGAAGAACAACATCCCCTTCTCCCAGCACCAGCTGCATCATCAATGTTAATGGTGGTTCCCTGACCAGGAATGGCTGAATTAGCAGCCGCCGCCTCCTGTGCAGCCAGCGCCTTCTTGCTCACGATATGGTAAATCTCCGTTAAGATCGTCTGGAACGCCTTCTCCACATTCGTTGCCTCCAACGCCGATGTCTCGAGGAAGGACAGACCTTCCTTCTCAGCCAAACCCTGCCCGTCTTCCTCCCCAACCGATCTCAAGTGGTTTAGATCCGATTTGTTCCCAGCCATCATTATCACGATGTTTGAATCCGCGTGGTCTCTCAGTTCACGCAGCCATCTCAGGACATTGTCGAAGGTCTGTCTCTTGGTGATGTCGTAGACAAGAAGTGCGCCCACTGCTCCTCTGTAGTAAGCACTCGTGATGGCCCGGTACCTCTCTTGCCCTGCCGTGTCCCATATCTGTGCCTTTATCGTCTTTCCTTCTACCTGTTTCCACCGTTAGACAACATCAAACCCGGATGTTAATGGGGCCTGTTAGATCTCGAAAAAGATGAAGCATCTCAAATGCAGAAACAGCTATCTTTTTAGCGTTGAAACAAACCCTTCTCGGGAGAAGCCGGGACCCTAAATCTCAACACCCACAAAGTAAACCCTGAGAACCGAGTCTGTTCTTCATTTCCAATCTACCCTACGGTCCAAAGGCGATATTTTTACATAGGTTCAATGGCCGAGAGGAGAATGTGGCAAATATTCCGCTGCATCCAATGCTTCAATCTTAGAAAACCATGAGCCATGAGAAAATTTTCTTGATGACACACACGCAAGATCGTCCACTTACACCCAGTTGCAAGCACGATGTAATAACGAGCGGCACCTTCATCAGACAGAACAGAATCTCCCTAGCATTGAACTAAAGTAACTTACAGAATTCCTGCCTCATATATATGAATATCATTGACCCCAATTCTACCGGCAAACCAAATGGCTCGATTGAAGAGGTAAATGGAGATGCAGCTACAAATGGCATTTCACAATTCACACTCACTCACACGAAAGACTAATTAAAGGCCAGGTTTTTAATTTCGCTTTGGCTAATTCCGACAGTAGGACTTCCGAAACGTACTTGTGTCCTTGCGAGATTAATTAGGAAAAGAACCAGCGAAAAAGGGGAGGAGAAAATCGAATCACCTGAAGAGTCCTGGTGGCGAATTCGACGCCAATGGTGGACTTGGATTCCAGGCAGAACTCATTTCTGGTGAATCTCGACAAGATGTTGGATTTCCCAACGCCAGAATCACCGATCAACACGATTTTGAACAAATAATCGTAGTCTTGATCTACCCTATGCGCCATTTTCCCTCTCCAATATCAACCTATACATGCACATCCAGAAACCCGAATCATCATCATCATAATAATACCCATATCATCAAATCTCTGCAGATCCGGAGGAAAATAACACGAACTCAGAGAATCAGAGAGGAAACGAGCATACCCTTTTCGCTGGAAAAAATGGCGGATCGATCGAGAAGCCAATCTCCCCCCCTTCAGATCTGCAAAGGGCGAAACTTATTCTCGAAGGGTTTTCGTTTCGTTTTAGAAATCTAAACAGATTTTTTTTTTCCAGCCAACGGGAGGAATCTGACGGAACAGTTGAAATTTTCAGGTTCTCATTAGAAACCTTTTCTTTTTAAATTTTGAGAAAAATAATTACGCGAACATACGCATGTACGTTATATAAACAAACAGGTGTTTGGTCGGCACGACAAAACGGTGTCGTGTGGGTGAAAAAGGACAAAACCTCCAGTTGCTATGCTGCTGAGTGCTGAGGCGTCTGGACAGCTGGCAAAACGCAAAACGCTGTGAAAAGTAAGATGATGTTCAACTTCGAGGTGTATTGTATTATCGTAATCTAATAGACTAATATTAAGCTATAATCAGATGCTACGGGGCCTATGTTGTCACCATAATAAGGCACCAATCATTATGTGCCACGTCATAAAACTTGCAAAACGAACTGATTATTTAATCATCAGAGATGAGAAAATGAAAAAGATATGATCATTTCATGATAGTCTAGTCTGCTAATTATTTTAATGTATTGATTTTGATTGCATAAGTGGGAGTCATGTTGGGGGGTTGTACAATTTGATATTCTATATTACAGAGCATATGTTAAACTGATTACAGACCTAATTTCGTGTTTATAAGTGGGCGTCAAGAACGATTGAATTTGTCAAAATAAAAATAAAATTAAGAGCATATAGTAAATTCATCTTTTATAATTTCTTTTTATGAATGAATCATATTGGGCCTTCAAGCCCATTTGATATCGGGTCGAACTTGACCCGGGTCCAATTGAGGCCTATTAACAGTTGGGTCGAGTGGGGAACACACGAAACTGAATTTGGGAGGGAGAGAGAGAGATCGAGAGGGAGGACGAAGATGGAGAAGGAAGAAACGGTGAAACTGATAAGCGCAGAGGGATTCGAGTTCATCATTGACAGAGAGGCCGCCATGGTTTCTCAGACCATTCGTAACATGCTTACTTCTCCAGGTTTTCTCTCCTTCTTTTGCGGTTGTAGGGTCTTTTCTTCTTGATCCGTGCCTCTGGTTTCTTGATCTTTCCTATTTATGATCCGGGATCAGTCGGATGAGATGTTATCTCGAGATGAAGTAATTTCACCCAGAAATTGAACTCAGCTTGTAATTTGATGCGATGGATGAATTGCTCAATTTCACGGAAGAAACAAGTCGAAAGCTTTAGGGTTTCGTTATTGGGCTTCTCAGGATTAGCGGTGATCGAGAAACTGATTCGAAATGTGTTCCTGTAACTTCACGTCGTTCGGTACATAGAATGAGATCTTTTGTGCAGAAATTACGACATGGAAATGAAGATGTCTGGTTTTGGTGCCAGGTGGTTTCGCCGAGTCACAGCTTGGAGTGGTGACTTTCCCTGATATAAGCACCACCATTCTTGAGAAGATATGCCAGTACTTCTATTGGTCTCTTCAATACTCCAGGTCCATTTCCTTGTGACTATACTCTTTCTGGTTCCATTTTGATTTCCAAGAACATGTGATTGCTGCTTCTCTTTGATCTATTCGACTCAGGGAAGAACCTAGTTTCGTTTCAGTACTTATAATCTTCTGAAGTTATCCAAGTGTTGTTATTATAGGATAAATCGGTAGAGGAATTTTCATTGTTAAAGGTCTTGAGTCGAGGAGATCCGTTCCTGTTTAATATTTCTTGCTAGCGCTTTCTCTCTTGCATACGTTAGTACTGCTTTTCATGAGCATCATGTTCATCGGTATTCAACTTCAAATGTTCAGTATCCTCTGCCTCATCCAAAAGTGGGTATCATCTTTTATGTCATATTGGACAAGAGTCAATTTATTTCTCAGTTACTTGGTTTCACAGCTTGCATTGTCCCTCTTTTGGACTCTACTAATTCATCCTGACCAATATACTGATTGGGTTATATTACCTGGTGTTTGGGTGAAAACAAAGATTGAATCCTTCTGTTCTGTTCATCCCCTTCTGTCTCTGTACAACCTTTTTTTATAATCCTTCATGACTATTTTATCATAAGTGTTCCTCTTTCGCAGAGGCAAAGTTTCCGAGTTCCACATCGAACCTGAATTAACTCTGGAGCTGATGATGGCGGCTAACTATCTCCATACTTGAAGATATCGAAGGTAAGGCCCTTAGTTTTTTTTCTCTCTGGGTGATGACATAGTTTCTTTAGCTTGGACTTTTGAATGTAATCCATGGAGCTTGTTAGACTCATGTTGCTATGTAAAGAAACCTGCTTCAGGCTCAAATTGTGTGTATTAGGGTTACTGTTCTTTTGCCATTGACCATCTCTTTATATTCATAATGCTTTCTGTTTTCTTACCTATATATCAAGGTTTAACATTTGATATTTGTAAGTTATATAGAGCGCATGTTTATAGTTTTTTTATTTATTTATATACCATTTTAATTGAGTTTGTAGATTATTGGGTTTAAAATCTTCGTCTCGTATTTGTCTAATATCATGGTTACACATGTTTACATTGCAGCATTGGCCTCATTTAATAGGATTAGGGGTGTCAAACGAGCCAAGCTCGAGACGAGCCAGCTCGTTTTGAGTTCAGCTAAACAAGCCAGAAAAAACTTGGCAACTCGGTTCGCCAATTTTCCGAGCTAAACAAGCTGGTTTGCGAGTTAAAAACAAATATATTTTTATTTATATTATCAAAAATATCAAATAAAATGATATTGTAATATGAAATTTAAATATAAAAATATCAAACTTAAGTATATAAAAAAATTATACATATATAATCAATAAGAAAAAAAAGCCAGAAAAAACTTGGCAACTCGGTTCGCCAATTTTCCGAGCTAAACAAGCTGGTTTGCGAGTTAAAAACAAATATATTTTTATTTATATTATCAAAAATATCAAATAAAATGATATTGTAATATGAAATTTAAATATAAAAATATCAAACTTAAGTATATAAAAAAATTATACATATATAATCAATAATTAAATTAAGTATTAATTTTTTTATAAATTATATAAAAAATATAAATAAAAATATAAATAATATAAATATTTAAAAAAAAAAACATCTCAATTTGCGAGTCAGTCCGTGGTTTGTCAAGCTTGTGAGCTGTGGCGAATTGGTTCGTTAGGTTTGTTTTGAAACGAGCCTTGAAAAATGTTGGCTCGATTTACTAAAATACGAGTCGATAATGAACCAACTTGCGAGTTGAGTCCGTTGACACAGGATAATGAATATCTAACAAGAGTCTTAAATAGAAATGCCATCAAGGATTAGATTTTGCTGTAAATGTGTAGGCCAAAGACAACAAGCTAAATATTGTAAAAACAACACTTCCAAATAAATATATTTATTTTTTCCTTTATAAATATTAAATACATCAACTAATTAAAACAATTTACTTAAAATTTAAAAAAATTTAAAAAATTAAAATATTAATGAGAATTCGAGATTAGGATTCCCATTACTTTTACTTCATTAGAATCCCAAATAATATTTTGGAAATCTATATATTTATAAAGAAGGGTCGATTTGGCTCAACGTTAAAACCATTTACCGTGGGGTCTGAGGTTACGGATTTGAATCCATCTTTCTACATTAAAATGTAGGGGTAAGGTGGTCTGATATATTTCCTTCCCCAACCCCCACTTGACGGGGATACGATCTGGGTTGGTCTTTTATATATTTATATAAAAAGATATCCAAGTAGTTAAGGTATTTAAATAAAGAAACAAGTTTTATCTACTTGTTCGAGCCTTTATGGCAATTTGATCTACATAGAATTTTTGCTTAGTTTTTGAAAATAATTTTATGAATTTGCGATCAAATTAGGATCATATATAATGGCAATTAGACGTCGAAAATAAGGTATTGTTAATTTTCGTGATAACATTGTGATTCACCTTTAAAAGGAGCCAGATGGCAGATACAATATGATTATAAAATTGATTTCGTGTCTTCATTTGATGGATACTATAGGGAGAGTTGATTAAGCAGCTATAATAACATTTCCATATCTTCCTGAATGGTCAATAAAAACATATTTCCATATAGGCGTCCGTTTACGGATGTGATTTCATTCAACATTCCCAAAAAGTGTTGCATATATTATTGTTCTGGGGAATCATATATATTTATGTATGCAAAATGTGTTTAGAGATTGTATTTTAGGATATATTACTTATGTTAAAGATTTTTTTTTTATTTCATTTCTTGTCTTCTTGATTAGGAAGAAGATGCTTCGGTTTAGGTCATGTTTCTCTCCCTATAAGTATCGTTTAATGTTTCTTTAAAAATATTTGTAACCGTAAAAATGGCGAAGCCTGTTCTTGTCTATTGCCTCTTGTTATGTCTTCTTGTCTTGTCTGTTTCTGCATCCCACCAAGATGAAGACAGACAGGTAATTTCATTATACATATATATACACTCTTGCTTATGGTGATCTTGTTTTTGTTCACTTACCTTTCAATCATGACATGATGATGATGATGATGGTGATGAAGGTATATATCGTGTATATGGGTGCGATTCCATCGAATGCGGAGTACATGCCTACGTCCCAACACATTAATATCCTTCAAGAGGTCACCGGAGAGAGGTGTGGTTTTCAGGTTCTATATATATATATATATATATATATATGATGATGGCTTCCATGTTCTGTGGTTTTATACGACACTCTCACGCATACACACGTATATATACACACATCCCGTTCAATCTTTTATTAATTGTATGAATACAGTTCGATCGAGAATCGCTTGGTGAGAAGTTACAGGAGGAGTTTCAATGGGTTTGCAGCTACACTCTCTGATTCTGAAAGAGAAAGAGTGGCCAGTGAGTGATAGATATTCCACATTGGCTTTCGACAATGGCTTTCGACAAAAACATAATTTCTTCATATCGACCGTTACATGATGATTGTACATTATTTTGAATGCATGTTCATGGGGCATATATTTGTATGTATGTATGGATGTAGATATGGAAGGAGTGGTGTCTGTGTTTCCAAGCAGGAAACTGCAGCTCCAAACGACAGCATCATGGGACTTCATGGGGTTCAAAGAAAACAAAACGAAGCGTGTTCCTAATCTCGAGAGTGATATAATCGTCGGTGTCATCGACAGTGGAATCTGGCCTGAATCTGCCAGTTTTGACGACAATGGCTTTGGTCCTGCGCCTTCGAAATGGAAAGGTGAATGCGCCGGAGGCAAAAACTTCACCTGCAACAAGTATAAACCCTAATATCTCTCACTCACTCTCCACGCAATGAAATCTTGGGTTCGTTCCTTGGTCCTGTGGATTAACCTATACAAAACATTAAAACCCTTACGAGAAATTTGTGAATTCTTGCAGCAAGATCATTGGGGCTCGGTACTACACCAGTAGTGGCGGATTTTCAGGAACTCCGGAGTCAGCGAGGGACCACATTGGTCACGGCTCTCATACAGCATCCACGGCTGCTGGAAACAGCGTTGAAGACGCGAGTTTCTATGGCCTCGGCCTCGGAACCGCGAGAGGGGGCGTTCCTGCAGCAAGAATCGCGGCTTACAAAGTCTGCGATCCGGGTGGTTGCTCCTCTGACGGGTTGCTTTCAGCGTTTGATGACGCAATCGCCGACGGGGTTGATATCATTACCATCTCCATTGGAGGAGATACCCCGGCAAGGTTAGAGCAGGATACTTTAGCGATCGGAGCTTTCCACGCAATGGCTAAAGGGATTCTGACTGTGAATTCAGCTGGGAACAGCGGTCCATCACCGGGCACAACCTCGAGTGTCGCGCCATGGATTCTCTCTGTGGCCGCGAGTAATTCTAATCGTGCGTTTTTTACCAAAGTTATCCTTGGAGATGGCAAGACAATTGTCGTAAGTATCAAGAAATCTGTTTTTCTTGTTTCTGTTCCTCCGTTTGATTGCTGATTTTTTTCTCGACTCTTTGTCTGAAACAGGGAAGATCAGTGAATTCGTTTGATCTAAAGGGAAAAAGGTATGATCTGGTGTACGGAAAATCTGCTTCACGTATATGTGACGAAGATTCTGCCAGGTAATTTCTGTTCCAAGAAACATCGTGTAATGTCTAAAACAAACTCATTGATTGCTCACCGGTCAACGAACTTTGAAATGTCAGGTTTTGCTCATCGGGATGTTTGGACAGTGAACTGGTGAATGGAAAGATTGTGTTGTGTGATTCTTCAAGAGGCATCGTCGAGGCTGAGATGGCCGGAGCTGTCGGAACCATTGTGAAAACCGCGAAATCAGATGTCTCCTTTGTATTCTCTTCTCCCGTCGCTGCCTTGTTCGAAGATCAATATGAAACTGTCGTTTCTTACGTGACCTCCACAGAGTATGTCCATTTATTTTCTCTCTGAATCGTCTATTTTCAATTTCTTATAAGCACATAAACCTTGGTTCCAAATTTTGAACCTACAGAGACCCGAAAGTGTCTATCCTGAAAAGTGACGCGAGTATGAAGGAAACAGCTCCAGTAGTGGCTTCGTTTTCTTCTCGTGGTCCAAACACTATCATTCCGGATATCTTGAAGGTGTATATATATATATATGTATCTGATTTGCTCATCTCATCGTCTTTGTTTCATTTTGTTTGTTGTTCTGAGAGAGAGTTTTGCTTATGGAACCGCAGCCCGACCTGACAGCACCGGGAGTTGAAATCTTGGCTGCTTACTCGCTCGACGCTTCTCCGTCAGCGGCTGAACACGACACCAGACGTGCAAAGTATTCTGTTCTTTCTGGAACATCCATGTCTTGTCCGCATGTTGCAGGTGCAGCCGCGTATCTGAAGACGTTTCACCCTAACTGGTCTCCGTCCATGATCAAATCCGCCATCATGACAACGAGTAAGCAATTATAACATCAGAGCAAAACTCTATATGTATAGATTCATTCATCGTTTGTTCAATCAAATCCGCATAAATCAGATATGTAGATTGTAACCCTAAGTTCATGTATTGTTGATCTTGCAGCTTGGCCAATGAACTCTACTGACAGCGCAGTGGGATCCGAATTCGGCTTTGGAGCTGGACATTTGAATCCATTATCAGCTCTTCACCCGGGACTCGTTTACGAATCCACTAAAGCCGACCACATAGCGCTTCTATGCGCATTGAACTTCACAACAACGTCGCTTAGACTCATCTCTGGAGACAATAGCACTTGCACCGCACAAAAGAAAAAGCCGATACATTGCCCAGAAACCTCAACTACCCTTCCATGGCAGCTGCAGTTTCGTCGCGGAAGGCCTTCAACGTGACATTTGTCAGAACTGTCACAAATGTCGGTATGGTGAACTCAACGTACAAAGCGGAGGTTGTCAAAGGAGCGGTCTCTTCCAAGATCGATGTCAAGGTTGAACCAGATGTTCTGTCTATGAAGTCAGTGTACGAGAAGAAGTCTTTTACAGTGACAGTTTCAGGAGAATCACCCGAGGGATCGGAACCCGTGTCTGCAACTCTGGTCTGGTCGGATGTTTCCCATACAGTGAGAAGTCCCATTGTTATTTACGCCGCTCGTCTCTTCTAATGGTCTGCATACTGTGAGAAGACACGTTGCTAGAATTGCATCTTCTCTATCTTGCATGATATGTTTGGAACTGGAGAAAGCTTGGACCCACAAAATCTGTTGTAATGTTTAATAATTGATCCTTTCATGGTGACATAACAACAATATTACATATCATAAACCCGTCTGCATATTTAGAAAAGAAATATATATATATATAATTAAAAGAAGCTATGGTTTAGTTACTCGCAATTCGAAATCCAACTGAAGTAGATATTGTGAGCCGACACGTTTTTAACAATTTGGGTTAAGGTGTTTTTTAATGCATTCAAAAAACAGAACCACAAGACAGTTCACGAACGGATTGTGAAGCTTTCTAACTTATAGTTCGAACCCTCTTTTAGTACGTATTTTTGTTTATTATTATTCCTACTACATAGAGAAAATCCAAAAAAAAATATGATTTTCCAATTTTGTCAAAAAAAAATTCAATTTAAAAAAAACACAAAACTTTTTTTATTAAATAAACATTAAACTTTATAAATGAGTTTAAAAAATATAAAACTTTTTAAGCCATCTAATAAAAATACATGAAATTCTCTCCTATTTTTTAAAAAATATTAAACTTTTTAAGTGATTCAAAAAAAATTATCTGTAATTATAAAAATTGATGTATGTTTTTTGCAAACTTAAAAAGTTTAATATTTATTTGGAAAAAAAGTTTAGTGATTGTTTTGTTTAAATTGGAAGGTTTAATTAATGTTTTTTTTTTTTTGGATTTTTTCTATAAATTCTCATTTATATATATTCAAGTTCAAATTCCAAATGACGTTTGGGTTTATCTTAAGTAATTGTATTTCATTTCTTTTTTCTTCATGGAAAAAACACGTTTTCATGTGGTATGTATATGCTAAATGTATTTAAAAATCATATTTTTTTAGGACATATTATTTGTGGTAAAGATTTATTTCCTTTATTGCCTTCCTTATTAGGAAGAAAATCTGCAGAGGGCTTCGGTTTATGTCTTGTTTTTCTCCCTATAAGTGTCGTGTAATGTTCCTTGAAAAATATTTGTAACGATAAAAATGGCGAAGCCTGTTCTTGTCTCCTTCCTCTTGCTGTGTCTTCTTCTCTTGTCTGTTTCAGCATCCAACCAAGATGAAGACAAACAGGTAATTCGATTATATTCTGAACTCTTGTTTGTAAGTAACGATCTTGTTTTTGTTCACTTACCTTTCAATCATGACATGATGATGATGATGATGATGATGGTGATGAAGGTATATATCGTGTATATGGGTGCGATTCCATCGAATGCGGAGTACATGACTACGTCCCAACACATTAATATCCTTCAAGAGGTCACCGGAGAGAGGTGTGGTTTTCAGGTTCTATATATATATATATATATATATGATGATGGCTTCCATGTTCTGTGGTTTTATACGACACTCTCACGCATACACACGTATATATACACACATCCCGTTCAATCTTTTATTAATTGTATGAATACAGTTCGATCGAGAATCGCTTGGTGAGAAGTTACAGGAGGAGTTTCAATGGGTTTGCAGCTACACTCTCTGATTCTGAAAGAGAAAGAGTGGCCAGTGAGTGATAGAAATTGCACATGATTGTATATATATATATAATATTTCACTTTAGAATATATATGGCTTACGACAAAAACATAATTTCTTCATATTGACCGTAGCTGTTGCATGATGATTGTACATTATTCGAAATGTATGTTCATGGGGCATATATGTTTATGTATGTATGGATGTAGATATGGAAGGAGTGGTGTCTGTGTTTCCAAACAGGAAACTGCAGCTCCAAACGACGGCATCATGGGACTTCATGGGGTTCAAGGAGAACAAAACGAAGCGTGTTCCGAATCTCGAGAGTGATATAATCGTCGGTGTCATCGACAGCGGAATCTGGCCTGAATCTGCCAGTTTCGACGACAATGGCTTCGGTCCTCCTCCAAAGAAATGGAAAGGCGAGTGTGACGGAGGCAAAAACTTCACCTGCAACAAGTAGAAACCCTAATCTCTCTCTCTCTCTTTTCGATTTTTTTTCTCCCTTCATAAGATATCCATCTCGATATTAAAACCCTTAAGAGAAATTTGTGAATTCTTGCAACAAGTATAAACCCTAATCTCTCTCTCTCTCTCTCTCTGTCACTCTTTAACTCTCCGCGCAATGAAATCTTGGGTTCGTTCCTTAGTCCTGTGGATTAAAACATTAAAACCCTTAAGATAAATTTGTGAATTCTTGCAGCAAGATCATCGGGGCTCGGTACTACAACAGTAGTGACGTATTTGCAGGAACTCCGGAGTCAGCGAGGGACCGCATTGGTCACGGCTCTCATACAGCATCGACGGCCGCCGGAAACAGTGTTGAAGACGTGAGTTTCTATGGCCTCGGCCTTGGAACCGCGAGAGGGGCCGTTCCTGCAGCAAGAATCGCGGCTTACAAAGTCTGCGATCCGAGCTGCTCCTCTGACCAGTTGCTTTCCGCGTTTGACGATGCAATCGCGGACGGAGTCGATGTCATCACCATCTCCATAGGAGGCCCGCCGACAACGTTCGAGCAAGACCCTATAGCGATCGGAGCATTCCACGCAATGGCTAAAGGGATTCTGACTGTGAATTCGGCAGGAAACAGCGGTCCTTCACCGGGCACAGTCTCGAGTGCCGCGCCTTGGATTCTCTCTGTGGCCGCAAGTAACACTAATCGTGCCTTTCTCACCAAAGTTGTTCTTGGAGATGGCAAGACAATCGTTGTAAGTGTCAAGAAATTTGTTTTTTGGTGTTCCATCTTTCGTTTGATCTCTGACTTTTTTTCCACAAAACAGGGAAGATCGGTGAATCCGTTTGATCTAAACGGAGTAAAGTATGATCTGCTGTACGGAAAATCTGCTTCAAGTACATGCGACGAAGAGTTTGCCCAGTAATTAACTTCGGTTCCAAGAAACATCGTGTCATGTCTGAAACAAGCCATTTTGCTGCAATGTGGCTAATGAACGTTGAATATTTCAGGCATTGCTTGCCCGGATGTTTGGACGAGAAACTGGTGAAGGGAAAGATCGTGCTGTGTAATTCTTCAAGCGACATCCTCGTGGCTGAAAGGGCCGGAGCTGTCGGAACCATTGTGAAGGGTACCGCGAAATTAGATTTCTCCACCGTATACTCTTTTCCTGCCGCTGCTTTGTCCGAAGACCAATATGAAACAGCCGTTTCTTACGTGATCTCCACAAAGTATGTCCGTTCTCTCTCGGATAGTCTATGTTTCAATCGTTAATCTTAGCATTTTTCCAAATTCCGAACCTTTCTACAGAGATCCGAAAGTATCTATCCTGAAAAGTGACGTGAGTATGAAGGAGACAGCTCCAGTCGTGGTTTCATTTTCTTCTCGTGGTCCAAACACTCTCATTCCGGATATCTTGAAGGTATATATATATATATGTGTGTATACATACGTATCTGTTTTGCTCGTCTCCGCGTATTTCCTTGTTGTTTCATTTTGTTTGTTGTTCTGAGAGAGATTTCGCTTATGGAACTGCATATACAGCCGGACGTGACAGCACCGGGAGTTGAAATCTTGGCTGCTTACTCTCTCGACGTTTCTCCGTCAGGGGCTGAACGCGACACCAGACGTGCAAAGTATTCTGTTGTTTCTGGAACATCCATGTCTTGTCCGCATGTCGCAGGTGCAGCCGCGTATCTGAAAACGTTTCACCCTGACTGGTCTCCGTCCATGATCAAATCCGCCATCATGACAACCGGTAAAGTGATCAGAACATCGAGCAAAACTCTATATGTATAGATTCATTCATCGTTTGTTCAATCAAATCAGCATAAACCATACATATATAGATTGTAACCCTATGCCTTGTTGATCTTGCAGCTTGGCCAATGAACGCTACTGAGGGCGCCGCGGGATCCGAGTTCGCCTATGGATCTGGCCATTTGAATCCAATAGCAGCTACTGACCCGGGACTCGTTTACGAAGCCACGAAAGCCGATCACATAGCGCTTCTATGCGCATTGAACTTAACAACCACGTCGCTCAGACTCATCTCTGGAGACAACAGCACTTGCACCAAAGAACAGGCCGACACATTGCCCCGAAACCTCAACTACCCCTCCATGGCAGCTGCAATTTCATCGCAGGGGGCGTTCAACGTGACATTTGTAAGAACTGTCACAAACGTCGGTATGGCGAACTCAACGTACAAAGCGGAGGTTGTCAAAGGAGCGGGCTCTTCCAAGATCGATGTCAAGGTTGAACCAGATGTTCTGTCTATGAAGTCAGTGTACGAGAAGAAGTCTTTTACAGTGACAGTTTCAGGAGAAGCCCCCTTGGCATCGGAACCAGCGTCCGCAACTCTGGTCTGGTCGGATGGCTCCCATACAGTGAGAAGTCCCATTGTTATTTTCGCCGCCCCTCTCTTCTGATGGTCTCCATACCGTTAGATGAAGCATTGCTAGAATTGGATCTTCTCTCTATTTATGGTGTTTGGAACGGGAAGAAAGCTTGGACCCACAAAATCTTTTGTAATGTTTTAATCTTTGATTCTTGCATGGTGACGTAACAATATTATATATCATCAACCCATCTACATATTTACAAAAGAAATATATATATATAATATAATAAGCTAAGTCTAGTTGCAATTCGAAATCCAACTCACATGGATGCAAATCGTGAGCCGACTCGTTTTTTAACAAGTTGGGTTAAGGATTTTTTTAAATTTGGTGTTTGGGTTTTTTTAAGAAGATAATATTTAATTATATTTCATATATCTTTTTTTTCATGGGGAAAAAAGCACATTTCCATGTGTTAATTATACGCAGGCTTCGATTTAGTGATGTGATTCGATTCCATTCCACATTCATAATAAAATGATATTACATTTTTTTTTTGGTAACGAAATGATACTATATTACTGTTCTGTGATTATATGCTAAATGTGTTTAAATATTGTAATTTAGGATATAAGATTTTTTTTTATTTCCTTTCTTGTCCTCCTGATTAGGAAGAATATCAGGAGGGCATCGGTTGAGGTCATGTTTTTCTCCCTATAAGTGTCGTTTAGTGTTCCTTTGCTTGTAACCATAGAAATGGCGAAGCCTGTTCTTGTCTCTTGCCTCTTGTTATGTCTTCTTGTCGTGTCTGTTTCTGCATCCCACCAAGATGAAGACAAACAGGTAATTTTATACATTTACTCTTGCTTATGGTGATCTTGTTTTCACTCACTTACCTTTCAATCATGACATGATGATGATGATAATGATGATGGTGATGGTGATGAAGGTATATATAGTGTATATGGGCGCAGTACCATCGAACGCGGGGTACATGCCTTCTTCCCAACACATTAATATCCTCCGAGAGGTCACTGGAGAGAGGTGGGGTTTCAGATCTCTATATGTCGATGAGTTCCATGTTCTGTGATTTTATACGACACTATCACGCGTATATATATATATATATATATACACACATTGCTTGCATTGATAAGTTCCGTTCAATCTTTTAAAGTTCGATCGAGAATCGCTTGGTGAGAAGTTACAGGAGGAGTTTCAATGGGTTTGCAGCTACACTCTCTGATTCCGAAAGAGAAAGAGTGGCCAGTGAGTGATAGATATTCTACATTGTATATATATATATAATATTTCACTTTAGAATATGGCTTACTACAAAAACATAATTTCTTGATATCGACCGTTGCTGTTGCATGATGATTGTTCATTATTCTGAATGCATGTTCATGGGGCATATATGTTTATGTATGTATGGATGTAGATATGGAAGGAGTGGTGTCTGTGTTTCCAAGCAGGAAACTGCAGCTCCAAACGACAGCATCATGGGACTTCATGGGGTTCAAAGAAAACAAAACGAAGCGCGTTCCTAATCTCGAGAGTGATATAATCGTCGGTGTCATCGACAGCGGAATCTGGCCTGAATCTGCCAGTTTCGACGACAATGGCTTCGGCCCTCCTCCCAAGAAATGGAAAGGCGAGTGCGACGGTGGCCAAAACTTCACCTGCAACAAGTATATATAAAAACCCTAATCTCTCTCTCTCTCTTCGTTTCTTTTTTCTCCCTTCATAAGACATCCATCTCAATATTGTATAAAGCTCGAGATGATGTACTTATTCGAGTGTAATTAGTCATTCATGTTTACCAATAGTTGAAAACCTGACGTTCAGGATATTTTATTGTGAAATTTTGGGTACCAATACAAAACATTAAAACCCATAAGAGAAATTTATGAGTTCTTGAGTTGATTTTCCTTTGCTATGCGCGTCAACAGCAAGATCATCGGAGCCCGATACTACACCCGTAATGGCGGAATCATTGGAACACCGCAGTCAGCGAGGGACCACATTGGTCACGGCACTCACACATCATCGACTGCCGCTGGAAACAGCGTTAAGGACGCCAGTTTCTACGGTCTCGGCCTCGGAACCGCGAGAGGGGGCGTTCCTGCTGCAAGAATCGCGGCCTACAAAGTCTGCGATCCGGGCGGTTGCTTCTCTGACCGGTTGCTTTCAGCGTTTGACGACGCAATCGCCGACGGCGTCGATGTCATCACCATCTCCGCGGGAGCAGATTTAGCGGCAAGGTTTGAGCAAGATCCTATAGCGATCGGAGCATTCCACGCAATGGCTAAAGGGATTCTGACTGTGAATTCGGCCGGGAACAACGGTCCTTCAACGAGTACAGTCTCCAGTGTCGCGCCATGGATTCTCTCTGTATCCGCGAGTAACACTAATCGTGCGTTTTTCACCAAAGTTGTTCTTGGAAATGAAAAGATAGTTGTCGTAAGAGTCAAGAAATCTGTTGTTCCCTCGTTTCGAATCATTGTTTTTGTGTTTGTTCTTCCTCCTGATCCTCAACCTTTTGTCTGAAACAGGGAAGATCAGTGAATTCGTATGATCTGAAGGGAGGAAAGTACGATCTGGTGTACGGAAAATCTGCTTCAAGTAGGTGCGACGAAGGGTCTGCCAGGTAACTTCTGATCCAAGAAACATTGTGCCATGTTCTTGTCTGCAACAACCAAATTGCTCTGCGTTGAAAATTTCAGGATTTGCTCGTCGGGATGTCTGGACAAGAAACTGGTTAAGGGAAAGATTGTGTTGTGTGATACTCCACTTGGCAGCCACGAGGCTGAATGGGCCGGAGCTGTCGGAACCATTGTGAAGAATGACAGATCAGATGTCTCCAATGTATTCTCTTCTCCCGTCGCTGCCTTGTCCGAAGACCAATATGAAACTGTCGTCTCTTACGTGACCTCCACAGAGTATGTCCATTTATTTTCTCTCTGAATCGTCTATTTTCAATTTCTTATAAGCACATAAACCTTGGTTCCAAATTTTGAGCCTACAGAGATCCGAAAGTTTCTATCCTGAAAAGTGACACGAGTATGAACGAGACAGCTCCGGTCGTGGCTTCGTTTTCATCTCGTGGTCCGAACACTATCATTCCGGATATCTTGAAGGTATGAATGTATGTATGTATGTATGTATGTATGTATGTATGTATGTATGTATGTATGTATGTATGTATGTATGTATGTATGTATGTATGTATGTATGTATGTATGTATGTAGCTGATTTGCTTCATCTTTCTTCGTTGTTCCATTTTGTTTGTCGCTTTGAGAGAGGTTTGTTTATATATGGAACTGCAGCCGGACGTGACAGCACCGGGAATTGAAATCTTGGCTGCTTACTCGCTCGACGCTTCTCCGTCAGGGGATGCTGCACACGACAACAGACGTGCGGAGTATGTTGTTCTTTCCGGAACATCCATGTCTTGTCCGCATGTTGCAGGTGCAGCAGCGTATCTGAAAACATTTCACCCTGACTGGTCTCCATCCATGATCAAATCCTCCATCATGACAACCGGTAGAACATCGAGCAAAACTCAATTCCTATCGATTCATTCAATGTTTGTTTTTAGAAGGAGCCCTAATCAAGTTCATGCGTTTGTTGATCTTGCAGCTTGGCCAATGAACGCTACCGAAGACGCGGAATCTGTGTTCGCCTTTGGATCCGGCCATTTGAAACCAACAGCAGCTGCTGACCCGGGACTCGTTTACGAATCCACTAAAGCCGACCACATAGCGCTTCTATGCGCATTGAACTTCACAACGACGTCGCTCAGACTCATCTCTGGAGACAACAGCACTTGCACCAAAGAACAGGCTGACACATTGCCCAGAAACCTCAACTACCCTTCCATGGCAGCTGCGGTTTCGTCGCAGACGGAGTTCAACTTGACATTCGTAAGAACTGTCACAAACGTGGGTATGGCGAACTCAACGTACAAAGCGAATGTTGTCGAAGGAGCGGGCTCTTCCAAGATCGATGTCAAGGTCGAACCGGATGCTCTGTCTATGAAGTCAATGTACGAGAAGAAGTCTTTTACAGTGACGGTTTCAGGCAAAGCCCTTAAGCCATTGGAACCCATGTCTGCAACTCTGGTCTGGTCGGACGGTACGCATACGGTGAGAAGCCCCATCGTTATCTATGCGAAGGGCGCCACCAAATTAGAATCTGGTTAACTTCTTCACATGCATGACGTCTTCTTATATCACTCTTGGAAATAAGCTTGTTTTATTTTATCGTTATCACGTGCTCTTTTGATTTGAAATTTTCAAAGTTCGTTTCTGTCTAGTGACCTAATCTTGTGGTTTGAAAGAAATTAGGGTTTTGTTATATGCCACACATTCTAATCTCTGGAGACATTGGCTTGAGCAGGATGAGAAACCTGCTGCTGAATAGAATGCTTTCTACTGAGCCAACTCGACGAGTAATGAGTTGACTCGGAAGCCGCAAAAAAATAGTCTTTTTTAACTTATGATTTTATTATTTTTAAAATTTTAAATATTATTATTATCATCTATATATTTAATTCCTTAGTTTTTTTATAATCACAAAATTCACCGGCCATTTTGACCCAAGTAAATCTTTTAAAAAACCGAAAAATCCGGGTGGAAACGGACGTCAAAATGAATCATCTATATATTTTCACCTTTTTTTTTGGTAACCGGATTTATTGGGCCGAGGCCCAAACTAATCCCGGGATCGGAAACCAGCCATGTGATTTGAATTATACGCTTTCTCCCCAACTTGGGGTTCGAACTCGGAGAACAGACGTTTTGCGTCCTCATTTCACCGGTTGGATATCTATTTTCACTTGATCATATGTTTTTGCAGAAATATTTCCTCTTGGGAATTATTTTATATGTTAGATTCATCAACTCATCGGCATATTTGCAAAAAGAAAAATATAAAGATAAGTTTAGTTACTTGCAATTTGAAATCAAAGTACCATAGTAGATATATAGAAGAAATTAATGTGTATACTTTGGTTACATGTCAAAAGAAATGGACTTCACGTAATGTTAAAAATCCACGGAAAAGGTGGTGGTGGTGGTGGGCACAGCAGTTGGCCCTATATTCTAACATTGTATTTAAAACAAATTATGCATCATACTTCAAATCCAACATTTTCTTATTAAATAAAACAACTTGGCACGTCTTTCTAATCCACCAAATCATGGAGTCAGTTTGATGCTCCAAACATTATATTATATCTATGTCTCCCTATTCCACATTCATCGCGATCTCATATATATATATATACACACACACAAAAGTATATTAATTTGTTTCATATGTATAGCACTGCATTTGTTATACGTATGTGTGTGTGTATATACACACGCACAAACGCACACATTTTATTTGTTATAGGAAATACTGTGGAAAGCGTATGCGTGATGTTGATTAACGAGCAATCATATATGTTAATATGAACAAAAAGAATTTATATTTGTTTAATATGTGTAGCGCCGCATTTGTCCACTTCTGTCTGGCTAAATTTAAGTTTTTTTAATTTATATTTCTTGCATCTATATATATATATAGATAGATAGATAGATAGACGTGATCTCCATATAACTAAAATTGGAAAATTATGGTTAAACTGACAAAGAAAAACCATGGAATTATCAATCTTTATATGAAATATATAATTATTTTAATTTATTGATTACAGAAATCAGATTTCTTACCTACTAAATTTCAATTTTTTTTTATAGAAAGGTTTGGGGATATATGTCACCTAAAGATTGGTTGGGTACGGATTTCTAGCTTCGAAATGAAACTTCGTTTTTTTAAAAACGTGAACAACATCGCCAACAATTTATTATATATATATATATATATAACAGATGGAAATTTGGAGTTCTTTTGTAACAGAGAAAAGTTTAGTTTGTAAATCTAAGGAAATCTAGAAATCTTTTGTTTGAAGAATAACGAAAACATCTCCACAACTGAAAAAGATAAGTTGACATAATTGATTTGATAATCAAAATCATGTGAGAATTATATATATGTATGTATATATATATATATGGATAAGGAATTACTGTTATAGCATTTGGATATTATAGCTAACAAGTCTAATACTGAGTGGTAGAAAAATTAAATGTAGAAAGAGAGGCGGTTGTTAAGGTAGTTGATTTGATTTCTTTGAAAAAGGAAATAAAAAATTGTAAAGAATAAAAAATAATATAATAATAAAAGGAGGAGAGGGGGGCTGGAGTTGAAGAAGGTAGACCATCTTCGCAACAGTTGGCAGGTGATTTCTTTTGTAACGTATAAACTGTATTAGCTGTCCATTTAGACTGCTCAAACCTCTCTCTCTCTCTCTCTCTCTCTCTCTCTCTCTCTCTCTCTCTCTCTTATATCTAAACGCTCCTTTCTTCAATCTCTTGCCATCTGATTCATCTCTAACTCAACCGTGTTCTCTCTCTCTCTCTCTCTCTCTCTCTCTCTCTCTGTGAGCTTGGTCCTGTCGCTTCTTGTGTGTCTGGTTTGCTCTGTTTCTATATCTCTCTCTTCCTTCTATCGCTTTGTCTCTACACATATCTTTCGTAGTAACCCCACATATATACATACACATGGAACCCTGAAAACCATTATAAGTAGTTGCCGACATAGGGAACAAAAACAGTACAGGTTTAAAGCCAGTGAGAGACCCGAGACCTCTTTCTTTTCTTTCACCGACAAATGGAGGCTGATGAACTGGACACAGATTCCCTCTCTCTCTCTGTTGGTTCTTCAGCCACTGGCTGGAACAACTACGGATCCGAACCCGGTTCCCCTTCCGGGTCATACCGGACGGAGAAGAAGGACGACGACGAGTACGTTGCCGAGTTGACTCGCCAGATGGCCAACTACATGCTTCAGGACGAAGATAAACACGAAAAGGTGCCAACTTTGGTTTCCCACAGATCAAATCTCCACAAACTCCATATCCTTTTCGATTCTGAGAACATGGGTTCGCGTTAAAACCACTGATTTCCTTTCGTTTTTCTGTTATTTGAAACGTTTCGATCAGTCATGGGGAGGCTCTGGTTCGCCACAATCAACGCTATGGTCGCCGTTCGGCTTTTGCTCCGGCAGGCCCGTCGCGAGAACCGTCGCCGCCGTTAACGCAGGCGGCGGAGAAGTTCGAGAAGATGAAGGCAAAGGACGAGATGAATCCATTTGTGATTCCTTACCCATCGAAACAAGCCCTAATCGACGAACAGATCAGATCGGCTCAATCAAACGTGAGATCTCTCCTCGAACGGTCGAGATCTATCCATGCCGTGGGTATAATCTCATCTCAGCCGTTGAATCCATTTCCTTGTCAATGATTCTGCAGTTTCGCAAGATCAAAGAAGAGAGGGAGAAGAAGAAGAAGAAGCGAGAACAACAGAACAGAAACGACGCCCTTTACGGGAACAGAGGGAGGGCAACGAAGAGCACCGGATACGTCGGGAACTACCAGCGAAACGGGTCGGGTTTGAAAGCGGTGTTCCTTGATGGGTCGGGTTCGAGACCCGGGTCGGGCGGAACCGGTGTGTTCTTGCCACGTGGCACCGGCAGTGACACTGGTTCGGAGCCTCGCAAGAAAACAGGTTAGCGCCTACAATCATATCGTATCGACACAGTTATATTATATTTTAATTTTTATTTGGTTTGTTACGTTCTCTTTTCGTAAATCCTTGTTGAGTTTCCTCGCATTTATTAGTCATAGATTATTTTTTTTAAATTCCTGGATTATTTTGGTAGCCAAAAAGGCAGAAAATTGACATATTAAATAAACCACCATGACGTGTTCTCTTTAATTATAATATTTGGAGATTCCAGTATGTTCTTTCTGAAAGCGAGAATTATAATACACACGTGTAAGTTTGTAACGAGATCATAAGCTCCAAATGTGTAAGACATAGTTTACAGATGCCATGAAATTATTGTTCTAGATACGGGGGTATATATATATACACACGCGCGCGCGATAAATCTAAATAATATTATCATATGATTAGACTGCGGTATCATTTAGGTTAAAAAGTTATTTATACATACAAATTTTATATGTATATATTCTTAATTCGATATGTATATATATATATATATATTATAAAAATATGTATATGTTTAATCCAACTGATATTGGTTAACACATAGGGCATGTGAATCTAATCTTAGATTGTTTTACTGAGTGGAATCTAATCGAAGGTAGGTTCCAGATTCAACATGAAAAGATTCCTTTTCAAAGACATAATAATCCCTATCGATTCCACTGTTCAAGATTTTTTTTTGCTCAATGTGTGGTTGACAAATATGCTGCTTAGAATCTTCCCTCTTTTATCTCTTTGGTCCCCCTCCCTATTTCTCTTTTCCCTTTCAAATCAAGTAACCAATCAGGTGACTGGTGACTTGTACAATATCTAGTATTTAAATAAATCCCTACGCTCCACTTGATATATATATATATATATATATATGTATATATCCCTACCCCACTTGATGATAACATATATATATATATATATATATCAATGGAAATTATGTTCTCTAAGATAACATCGACGTCCTATCGTCATTTCTGCGTCACCACTACTGTTGTGAGTCTAAGAGATGACGTACATCTTTCTTTGTTTTTTACGGAAGGGATTTAATAGTGTGCCAAGTAATTTTCTTATATATATATATACATATGCCAGAGAGCTTATATGAGATCTATACTCGGGGATACTTTAATAGATTCATAATCTAGAAGGGATACATCTTTCTTAGATACTATGATCATATATTAAACTGGGTATATATATATATATATGTGTGTATGTGTAGTAGGGCTGACGTCATAAACTACCCGAGATCCTTATATATATATATATATGTTTGATTTGATGTGAACTGTTTATATTGGCGTCGTAATGAAATGATGTTCCAACCAAAATGTTTTAATGATTTTTTTTTTTTTGATAAAGGATTGTACTTTAATGTTTAGATAAGAGTTTGGAGGTTGTAATGTTTTTTCTCTCTCTTCTTTTAATGTTAATTACAGGGTGTCCGAGAGTGATAATACCGGCAAGAGTCGTTGAAGCCTTGAAGTTTCATTCCGAGAAAATGGGTGTGCCGTCCAAATTCACTTCTGATTTCCCTCCGCATCACGGTACTTCTTCTGATTATGATACATAGTTTTCAATTATAATATATACATCTGTATATACACACACACATATATATCTTCCTATATATTGTGTATTTTCAACTCATTTCAAGAATTGCATTCTTGAATCGTGATCAAAACAGATGCATTGCTGATATCCATGGGCAACAATAACAACAACAACAACGGCAAGAGCAGCTCGAAGTTGGCGCAAAGGGCGGATTCGGGCGATAGCCACCGCGAGCCACCGACGGATCTGCCGCACGTATTTGCAGGAACTCCGGAGTCAGCG
>NW_010968505.1:3937982-3945977 GCF_000463585.1 Tarenaya hassleriana | reverse complement strand
GTAGGGGCCAAATTTAAAGATACATATATATATATATAATTTTGGTTTGTCTCTGTTAAAAGAAATAATAAATCAAACGGGTGGTGGGTAATAAAAATAAATGATTAAAAATGCCCGTTCTTAATATTGTTGCCGGTTTATCACGCAAGATCCAATCATTCTTGATGATGTGTATGTATAGTACATATGAATGTTCATATATGTTATTGCAAGGGTACATTGGATTTTTTTTTAGTGCAAGTTTCTTTGTAATAAAATGCATCGTCTTCTTTCATGAATTAATGTAGTAAAAGTTCAATTTGTTTGATAGTTATCCGATCTTTGTTACATAATCACGGGAGTTGATTTTCTTTCTTTATTACGAAGAGAGAGAGAGAGAGAGAGAGAGAGAGAGAGAGAGGGAGTTGAGTTTAATTACAATTGGCATAACATGATTTAAGAAAACGTTAACCTTTTAAAGTTGCTAATCAATTCCCGATATGTTTTGTTTGGCTCATAGAACTTCAAACCAATATAAAAAAATCATATTTCAATAAATTAAATTAACACTTTTGATAAGAAATTTATCTATATCCATTTTTACGATTAAAAAGTCAATCGTAAGCTATTTGGGTCAGTGAAAAAGAAATCGGAAGCACTATAACATATATATATGTGATGATAATTCAAATTTATAATTATTATATATAATATCATATGGATGCCAATTAAAGAGGGAGAAGATGAAATTAATATAAGAGATGAGTCCCCAGCGCGTGCCTGATGATGTTGACTTTTCTTCCTTCCCTTTTTCTTTTAAATTTGATTTCATGTGCTCTTGCCATTAGTGGGGCATCATTCTTCACGTGAATTGTTGTTGTTGTTACTATTAAATAACCCATATAACATTTTAAAAAATATGTTACATACAAAACATAGACTAATAAGTGTTGTTGTCTTACATTTAAGAACAATAATAAGAGAGAAAAAAAAGAATAGTGTCAGTCCGAAATTATTTAAAATTTATAAAGAATACATGTGTGGAATTATGACATTCATGGGTCAGTTAATATATAGTTAATGGAAGGTCGTTAATACTCCAAACTCCAAAATTGCACTTTTTGTTTTCTAATGTATCAGCACCAAACATCCATGTACGATGTACAACCCGCCACGTTTCTTTTATTTTCTTTATTGTCTTTCAGTTTTTTTTAAATTAAAAAAAAAAATTGGGATCAAACATTATGAATATGAAACATGTTTTCTTCACGGCCTATTTCGAATAATGTGGTCCTTACTCCTTAGTGTACCCCGTCCCACTTGACAAATAGACTACATTTTGGAAATTTGTGCCTGTATATTAATTATTACCATGTCAAATTGACTAGATATCGAAAATTACCCATTCTTTTTTTTTTATTATGAAAAATTACCCATTATTTTATACGTATTGTTTCTTTGTTTTTGTATTTGTAATTTTTTTTTTTTACTTTCTCTGGGCCCAAAATGGTCGGCCCTTTTTCTACTCTAATCAATAACCTAAGTGAATCAACTTTTATATGGGCCTTAGGCCCATTTCTTAATTTGATCAATATATTTTGGGCTTAGGCCCAAATCCCAACTACACCATTCACCTGACAGAATTTCGAAATTTATCCTTAAACCAGTGTGTATATATGCACCCACACCCACGTGCACTTCATAAAATATTCTAAAATTTTAATAAAAGATAAAACGACAATTGCAGGGGTTCTTCACTCAAATGACCCAGATGGGTCGCATGAATTTCACCTGTACACCAGAAAAAATATAACACATTTTTTTCTCCGTAAAAAGACGAAATTACCCTTAATGAATCACGATATTTATCCGTTCGAAAACAACTTCGTTATTACGACTTCGTAATTAATTCTAAATATAGTTACAAAAAGGTGGCAAAAAAAATCATACCTCTTATTTTAGTTGTATATCAGTTATATGTTAGTCGCAAAAAGGTCGTAAAAAATAAAACGAAAAGGGTATTTTGGACTTTTTCACCCGAAAAGTGGGTTAAAATTGAAAAAAAAAATTTTTTTTTTTGGAAGTGGTGTACCCTGAAATTGGTGTGAAACAAGTAGGTTATTTGGGTAATTTTCCCCAATTGCAGGTAATGAAGGAGAGAAAAATTCATTTTCTTAGTCTAATTAATGAAAGATTAGATCCCATAATTATATTTAAAACTCTAATCACTCAAACAAAACCTGAAATTATAAAATTATTCTCCCAGAATTATAAAGAACACAGAGTTACGCTCATCAACAATGCGATTGGACACATGTAACGATCTTGGAATCCGTGCTCCTAAAAGCCCGGCTTCCGAATACAAAAAACCCTAATCCGAAACCAGCCATGGCCGCCAGGAAAACTCCTCCGTTGAAGGACATCACAGCCAACATGACCAGGTACGACAAGCCCGTACGGACAGTGTAGACGGCGGTCTGGGCGAGTCCGCCGCCCAGGGGGGAGCCGCCGGGACGGAGGAGACGGCAGCGAGAGAGCCACTCGGAGGCGGCGGCGA
Source organism: Tarenaya hassleriana (assembly GCF_000463585.1). Lineage (NCBI taxonomy): Eukaryota > Viridiplantae > Streptophyta > Magnoliopsida > Brassicales > Cleomaceae > Tarenaya > Tarenaya hassleriana. Next base: position 3,943,441 of record NW_010968505.1, on the reverse strand, counting down.
GGAGGAAGATAACGGCGAGGCAAAGCCAGTACATGCCGAGGTTGTCGCGGCCGGGCCATCCGTCGAAGAGGACCTCCGTGTCTTTTCCCCAGAAGAACGTCATGTGCATCATCATGCGGCGGCGGCGCGGCGGTGGGAACATAGGCGCCGTTGACGGAGCCTGGTTCTGTCCGATCATGTTCATGTTTTTTTTTTTTTTGTGTTTGATGATGAAACCAATGCGAGTTGTGTGAGATGATGTTTGCTTATAAGAACGGTTGAGGGTTACGTGCCGTTTTGGTGTGTAGTACAGTTTGAACGTAAAACGCGATAGATCTGTTGGATTAATTTTGTACTACTGTACATCTTTTAAAAAATAATATTAATTAAAATATAATCTTCCATTCTGATTTTTTTTTTCAAATTTCGAACTAAAATATTTTTTATTTTGCTGTTTATTTGACATAAATAAGGAAAATCTCGTTACATTTACCAATTTAGGAAAATAAAACAAGTCGGAATATTTTCGAAATTGGAAACGTGGAATTAATTCGGAAAATTATCAGGACAGCCTCAGCCGACCCATTGGGCCTACTAACAAAACTGGGCCGACCCGACCATGTGATGTTCGGCCGCTAAATTAATTTTTTTTTTTGTTAAAACAATTTTACGACGGAGGATCCTAACTCTCCTTCGGAAGCGCTAACTAAGTAAACTTCCGATCCGAGAGTAACTTTTGTAGAGTTTTCATTTGTGAATTTACCTCTCACCCTAAACTTGACCACTCGCCCACGATATGTTGGGTCGCTAAGGGTTCGACTGGTTGTATCGCAGCGGTTGCGGTTGCAGGTGATGGTGTTTTCAGAGCGTTTGATAGCGATTATGAATGATAAGTACTGACTGGTTGATAAGTTGTTGTTGGCAGCGATTGCGAGTAGGTGCGATTAAAAGTGAATGATTCGTTGCGATTGCGGTTGCGTTTTGATATAAATTATAAAAAATATTATTTTAAAATAATTTTTTATAATAATTTTAATTAAATTTTTAGTATCATTTGATAAAAGATTATTTACTAAATTTATAATAATTAAATAATAACTTTAAAATGTAAATATTATCAATTTAATTTATTTTTAAGTAAAAAAATAATTTTATTATAAAAATTATTAAAAATAATCATTATTAAATCTAAAAAGTATACTATTATATATTTTTTTATTAAAATATAATACTAAAAAATAATATCAAATCATAACACTAAACAAAATCATCACAAATATATATATATATTAGAATTTTTATATAATTTTTAATGAAAATATTTTAGTTTTTTTGTCAAAACGCCAGAAACCGCTACCAAAACGCAAGATAGAAGCTGCGATTAGAAAACACAAGTTTGGCTGCGGTTGCGGGTGATTGCGATTTAACCAGTCAGTTTTTCAATCGTCTGTAACCGCTGGAAATCGCAACCGTTCCGTTTACGGGTAGTGGCAGTGCAACCAGTCGCCCCCTAAAAATTAGATTTATCGAAAGGTTAGGGTTTTTCATTTGCAAGCAAATTAATGCGTCCTGGTTTTATATCCAAAATATAACAATGTTTCTATTTAGATATGTATGGGTATACACAACTTCTAGTCACCCACTCACATGTCATTTATGGTGTGATGTTACGTGTAACGTTCTACAATTATGGATATAAAATGAATTAAATATTTTTAAATTGGGATTACAAATTAGGATTTGCCATCTCATTCGGGGTGCAACTTTCTTAACATTTTTACTAACGGTAGTTGTAAGGTAAACCATGATTTTCTCTTAATGGAGAAAATAATAATAATAATAAAAAATTGACGTTTTTAAATTAGAATTACAAAATAAGAAGAAGAAAAAAAAGGTAAAAAAATGCTGATTTAATTTCTAAATTTTACTTTGTGTAGTACACAAGTTGACAAGTCAAAATGGCTGTACTGTACGCGTACGTTACAACACCATAAATACCGACGAACCCTTCTTAAATTTTCTCTCCTCCCAACCAAAAAAAACAATAAATCCGGACAAGAACCAATAAGCGATGGATCATGACCACATGCATGGCATGACACCACCGCCACCATCAACATCCATGATGAACAACGCCAACGGATCATCATCATCCATGATGAACCATCCACATAAAATGATGATGCACATGACCTTCTTCTGGGGCACGAACACGGAGGTCGTCTTCTCCGGATGGCCCGGCACCAGTTCCGGCATGTACGCGCTCTGCATCATCGTCGTTTTCTTCGCCGCCGTCGTGACGGAGTGGCTCGCCCACTCCGCCGCCCTCTGCCGCGGAGGTGCCGTTAGCCGCGCCCCCCCCGCCCTCTGCCGCGGAGGTGCCGTTAGCCGCGCCGCCGGGCTCGTCCAGACCGCCGTCTACACCCTCCGGACAGGCTTGGCTTACCTCGTCATGCTGGCTCTCATGTCCTTCAACGGAGGCGTTTTCCTCGCCGCCATCGCCGGCCACGCCGTGGGTTTCCTGGTTTTCGGAAGTAGGGTTTTCAAGGACTCCGGTGACCGGAAAATCGCCGATCTCCCTCCCTCTGGTTGCGCTTGCTGATGACGATCTATTATTTGTGTTGTGATGTTGTATGCATATCCTTTTTGTTGCCAAAATGATATAAATCTTTTTTTGTTGTAAAAAATGCAAAAAAAAAAAAAAAATGTTATTGTGTGGTAGGAATATGGCTATATGTTCTCTTCACATAATTACTTATATATATATATATCATTTTAAAATTTTATGGTCATAAATATATTTCATATACGAAAATAATGGAATTAGTAAGAAAAATCGTGCCTTTCGGAATTAAGAGAAGTTTACAATATGGATATATATTAATACTTGCTAGTCTATGAACTATGATATTTATGTGAGTAGTATAATAATATTTATGGAATTTGAAAATATTAAATATTAGATTCAGAACAAATTGGTGGAAAACACAGTTCTATGCATCCCCGTGACTTCTCAGCATTCATCTGCTCTTTTACAAAAAGACAAACGTCTTGTTCTCTTCTACAAAGACGAAAGAATTCTCTTCTTGGCATTTTTTAAACAAAAAAAAAAATTCATATATATATATATATATATGTATGTATATGTGTGATCAATTTACATCCGAAAAAAAAAAGCTAAAAACATATTGATCATGTAACAGATGAGATTGAAATTTTTGTCACGTCTACCCCAACCGACGAAAATTCAACTAATTAACCAAATCTATCAAATTCGAATAAAAATTTGTTGTTTAAACTATAGTGGTTTCTAAATATTCTAGATTATATTGAAAATTTTGTTGGGATATTTTGAAAACAATGGTTTGTTTTTGTGTGAGAAACACTGCACCTAAACAATTAATGCAACATGAAATTAATATATTTTAGGCATCTAGGGATATTATATACGAGTAGAGGCGTGCGTGTGAGATTTTAAGATGGCATTGACTCAAATTAAATACAAACTTGTTTTTTTTTTTTATTTCCATATTTGGTTTCAATTTTGAATAAAAAATGTTGAACAAATAAAAACTAGTAATAATAATAATCATCGTCAGGATGATATATTTAGAAAGAGAAATAAAAATTTGTTACATACCCCCCTAAAACGGCATGCTCCGTGCCTGTTTAGTGATATAATGACACGCTTATTGCTAATTTTATACAAATTTCATTAAATAATTATCCTATAGTTTCAATACACACGTACATTTGAGTGTATCACACACATACACCATATGACAAGATCATTGTTCATATATATATATATATAATCGTGGAAGTTTTTAGAGCTTGTCCTAAATACTACTTAATTAATTTAAAATCGTCTAAGTTTTTTTTTTCTCTCTCATATGCAATATTTGTAACATAACAAATATTTTAGAACTTAATTAGAATGCTGTTATGGTTTTCGGAATTGTATGGAATGAGAACCGAAGCAATGCATTTCGTGTTGGGCCAGTAAAACGGGCCTAACTGGGCCTTATAATAAACAATGTTGGGCTATTTTGTCGTATTATTAGGCCCAGTTATTATACTCGCTAGTCACTATCAGATGGGTTAATGATCTTTAAATCTTATATCGACAATACACACACACACACACCGATGCATATACCCATGCATGCATTGAGATAATAGATACACGCATATATTAGCGTATTTAATTATAAAATTTTTAAAAATTCAATTGCGGAAACAGTATGTATATATATATAGGGAAACAATAATCATTGAAGCATGTGGTTATTTATAATATATTATTATATTAATGGTTATAGTAGTTATTGTATTTTAACTATAGTGGGAAACCTTAGTGACGCACGTACCATGAAATCAATAATGTAAAAATATCATTTTCAACCGTCTTTTCATTTCAACTCTGATTTTTAGTGGGAGAATATAATTATGAAAAAGTTGCATATATATATATTTTTTTATAAGTGTTAAAATGTTTACACTAAGAGAAAAATGTTAAAATGTATATACACTAAGAAATACGTACTAACAGGTGCTTTTTATAGACGTAAATGATGTGGATTTGATCAACAATTTAGGCAATTGGTAATTAAAGATTGAACATTGATCTTTATAATTATCACACTATTAATTAATTATTTTATATCATATGATTAATACTAGCAAAATTTAAAGTAGGAAAAACGGCATAATTATTCTTGCTTCTTTTTTTTTAACTTTTAAATCCATCCAAGTATCTTTAGACCAAAAGATAAAGTTCGGAAATAATAACACGTCGTGAGTAATAATAATAATAATGAAAGTACTTGTTGTATCAATTATCATGTACAGTTTTATACCAGTGAAATCATCTTATACAAAAAAGTACTTTTAATTGCCTTTTATGGTATTATTATTTCATTTTAGACAACACGGAAAAACACACAAATTCTGTCGGTGTTTCTGTTTGTTAATATATGATATTTCTCATATATATATATATATATATATAATGGGAAATGGGACGTCGTGCGGTCACGATGATTACTTTTTCTATTGTAGAATTTAAGATTCAAGTTGACAAAATATCAAGAGATACTAAGATACTATTAATAATAAAAAGCTCACTACATATATAGATAATTTATTCATTTTTTGATTCGACCCTATTCCCGGGGTATAAGATTTTATTGAATGAAAATACTGAAACTATATTTATGATTTTTGTACGAATCAAATTTACTTATTACATATTCAAATATTACTTATAAAATCATTTTTTTACTGGGAAAAGTTAAATTATGTAAAACTATCCACTCAGTTTATTATTATTATTATGGATGGTCTCTCACCTTATTTTAATATAGGGCAGTGCCATATTCTGTCCACTTTGGTTTGATTTAATAACAATTGTTATTAACATTCATGAATTATATAAAAAGATAAGTATCCATATTAAGGTCTTTACGAAACCACAGGCT
>NW_010968505.1:3886940-3937676 GCF_000463585.1 Tarenaya hassleriana | reverse complement strand
TATATATATATATATATATATATATATATATATTATAATGAATTGATAGATGAATGGAAAACATACATATTTTAAATAGGATATAATTAATTATCTATATCCTAAGTTTATGCGCAGACGATCCAAGAGAGATGGCTGAATATTTTATGAAGCTATAATTAATAATAACATAGGTGTAATAAAATGTATTTTTGCTGTATGTACAACACCTACGAGGGGCCCACCTGACAAGAACCATTCCCGCGCCTTCCTCGATGGAGATGTGATCTTGACCGCATGATTCATCCTCCCTTTCATTCTTCACCGTCTGATCATCCTCCTTCTCTCTCTCTCTCGTTTTCCCTCTCTCTCTCTCTCTCTCTCTCTCTCTCTCTCTTTAGTGTTTAATTGTGAGATCACATCTCTTCTCTGCTTAGGATCTCAGCTACCGTTGATTCACTTGGCCAGTGAACCGACTCCATGATTTTCTTCTTCTTCTTCGTCGTCGTCGAGTTGGCTGGGTTCTGCATATCTCTTTGAGGTAACTTCTCCATTTGAATCGCAATTTTTCTCGGGAAAATGTCTCCGTTTGGTTTGGTGGAAACCTTGCCGTTTGGCTAAGAAAACACTCTGTTGCTTTGTTTAGAGGTATGGTTTCTTACGTTTAAGCCTCTCACATCCCGCGGTGCTTTCACTTGGCTTGAATCTGAAGAATGTGTGATAATCCCGTTCTTCTCTGCTACCGGTTAACCTAATGATGTGAAACAGTTCACGATTCCGCTCACTTTCTTACGGATTTGAGCGTGCACTTCGAATTTTGACGTATTGTTTCCAGATGATCCTCGGATTTTGAAGTAGTAATAGTTTTGAATTTCGATTGAGGCTTGATTGCGGCGTTTGTGATTCTGAGAGCCTGCTATAAGTGTCTTCGTTTGAATAAATGCGCCTTTGGAGTTTGTTCTTTGTGTTGTCTTCAAATTTTGAATTTCTTTTCCGATTTTGGATCCGTCGCTCCGAATCAAATGGGGAAATTTTGTCGTTTCTCGTTGTTTGTGATAGTTCGTGATAAATGCGAGCAAACATCGTTTAGCTGTTTCCGGGGGAGATGGGTCCGTTGCATTGCCTTATCTCAAGATCTTGAAAAAGTCTTAAATCAACCTGCATTTTCAGGGACTAGGACCACTTTTCTTTGCTCTTGGTTCCCTTTCCTTATCTGTTTATGGCTCGCAATTTTTCTTGTTCCATTTTCTTTCTTTGCAGTCTCTCTTGTTTTTTCCTTAGTTGCCGTGATAATTCGGTTGCCTACCTATCAGAAACGCTTGCAGTGCACTTTTGTTGTGTTTGGTAGCTTAACAATTGATTGATTGATTGAGAGAGTTAAGCATCTGAGCAGATTTGTTCTTTTTTGCTTTTCGTATTCAGGCAACTGCTCATGCTACGTCGGTTAAGTGGGATTGAAGTGGTAGATCTGAGGATCATGTGAATTCTGCGTTCTTGCCTTCGAACCCTTTGTTCTGTTACTCCTGCAAACAACACTGTCAATGGAATGCCAATTGAAGCCGCCAGAGGCTCCGAAGGAGCAGCCTATCTACAAAACTTCCTCGTCGTCTAAACCTTTACAGAATCCTGCTGAGCAATGTATGAAGAAACGAGCTAGTGGAGAGCGTGAGCTCGTCAAGTATATGTCGAAGTTGCCCGGTTTTTTGGAGAGAACTGAAACCCCTCAGGACAAATTCTTGAATGTTGGTGTTCTTGATTGGGGCCGCCTGGAGAAGTGGCAACATAGTCATACACATACATCAGGAAAAAGTAGTCACCCTTCGGTTTCTGAACTGCATGCTTCAGTGGCTCTGTCGAAAGATGAGTCATCTATTCGCTCAAGAAAGGTTCAGACCCATTCTTCGGTACATCAGAGGACTCAGCATAACGCAATGCAGTTCCATCTGTTTTCGACTCCTGAAACGGGGTCTCAGATTCCCAAATCTTATAATGAGTGTGTAAAGGAGTGTCGGAACAGAAAAACCGTTCGACAAACCAACTCCAAGGATCATCGATATTCCGGAATACCGAACGAACAGGTTTGTCAAGGCATTGCTGTGGCTGGGTCAGATAGATGTGAAAGTAAGAACTTGATAGATAATAAGATCTGTCCAAAATGTGAAACTCTGTCAAATGGGTTGAAACCAGAGTTTGGCTTGAACGTGGAGATAAAATCAAAGACTCACAAGAACAGACGTGGCAAACATGAGGAAACGTTGAACGAGAGCAACCAAAATGATCATGAGGGTGAAGTTGCTCGAAAGCCACAGGGGGCATCTGAGCTCTACCATTTAACCAAGAAGGTGGCTCGAAAAGAGGCTAAACCTTCTAGTAGGAGGAGTTCAACTAAAGGGGCCAATGAATTTTGCGATGCTGAAGTAGATAATAGCAAAAAAAATTCTTGTTCCTTGCCTGTGCCACTCTCAGAAAAAGCAAGTGCCAGTTCCTCACAAGATAAAAGACCGGCCTTGTTACCTATGAAAGATAGCGCGGGTGAGCATGCCCAAGGACAAGGTCCGAAGTTGTGTGATGCAACATCTGATAATGGAAGAAACATATCGCCTTTTCAGAGACTTGGCTCCAATACAAGTAAAACATGTAAACAAAACGGTGAAAGATATGCTGTTCCAGTGACCCAGCTGAACTCGAAAGTTAACTCTGCAATGTCTGGATCACAAAATGTTGCTACTTCGTCTGGTATTGACAATTCAGACAGTAACAGACCCGGTGGAAAAGATAGAGCTGCCATAAGTCCATTTAGAAGGTTACTAGAGCCGCTATTGAGGCCAAAAGCAACTCACTCAGGTAATTCTTCGGAGGATCCACGAGCTCAAAGGTTTCAAAGAGTAAAATTAGGTATCGGTGGTTGCAAAACAGTAAACATTGATGATTCGGCTCAGGAGAAAAGGGTTGTGTCAACCATGGTTCAAGCTGTTTTACGTGCAATGGTTAAGAACAACCAACTGTTGTTTACATTTGCGGTGAACAAGGAAAGCGATATTCTTGCTGCCACAGTGAAGAAACTGGGAAGCTTGGAAGGGAATGACGGTACAACTATTCATAATTTCTTCTCCATTCAAGAGCATAAGAAGAACGGTGCCTGGTTAAACCAGAGAGGCAAAGGCCAAACACATGGTATCATCTCCAACGTTTTCGCTCAGATGAGGGTCTCCTCTTCACCTGCTGGCGCTATCAAAGAGTTCGTTCTCTTCTCTGTAGACTTAGGACAAGGGAACGGGGAAAAATCTCACTTGCAGCTGAAAAACGAACTCGCAGCCATTGTCATCAAGATGCCAAGAAGGATCAACACAAGTGATTCTAGAGACACTGTTCAGAATCGCGATGATGGGGAAGAGAACTGTCTTGAAGATCGCATAGAAGGCAAGAAGGATAGTCCAGTTATTTCCAATCAAGACATAAGTGTTACTGTCATACTTCAGAGCGGTGTTCATAGCCTGCCTCACAAAGGTGGACCGTCTTCTCTGATCCAACGATGGAGGTCAGGTGGCTCGTGTGATTGCGGTGGTTGGGACATTGGCTGCAATCTCAGAGTTCTTTCCAACCGGTCGAGCAAAAATCCCGCATCATCCTCTTCAGAACGGCTAGATCTCTTCTCTCTGGTACCGATTGTTCACTTCTTTCCATTATCCACACCCGCTTTATTTCACATCGAAACCAAATATTCATCAGTAGCTACGAACTAACGTGGTTTCTAATTAATTGCAGGGGGGGCAACCAGAAGAACAGCCATTCTTGAGCTTTATACCCTTCAAGGAAGGGATATACTCAGTCGGGTACAACTCATCGCTCTCACAACTACAAGCCTTTTCGATTTGTATAGCAGTTGCAGAAAGTAGGAAACTTTCAGAAACCTTAGAACAGAAAAGCTCTCACGATGAACATAATAAAGCTTCAGTCAGAGTTCCAGATCAAGAAACTAAGTGTAATGGCACAGCAGAAGACGAGGTCGCAGAAAGATACGTAGCGTATCCGCCGCCTCTGTCGCCTGCTGGACGGGTCTAGTTTTTTTCTTTTCCTTTTACCTCAGAGCAGATTTTTTTTGTTTCCAAGTTCTGTGATCATGTTAGTGTTAAATGTAGTGCAGCCATTGCAGGAGAATAAGAAAGCAGGTATACTATGCAGGATCTCTATGGGCTCTCAATTCCAAAATGTAAGTGTGAATATCGTATGATATATATATATATATATATGTCATGCTTATAATGGTAAAAAACCAATTTCTGGCTGTGGATATCATCGGTCCCAGAGACTTAGAAGATTTAGTTCCGAATTTTTTTTTTTTTTTTTACGTTGAAGCTTCTTTCGAGGGCTAAAAATGAGAATGGGTTTTTATTGATAGTATCCCCATTACAAGTTCGGAATTTTCTTTTTAATATTTCTTTTGTCTGACAGAAGAACTATTCTGTTACATCCAAACCCTTTCTTATGAAAGTGTAAATACTTATAGATAAAGAAATAAAAAAATGTATCATTCCAGAAAAAAGGAAATAAAAAGGGTATCATTGCAGGGGAAAAAAACCCCAACCCCAAGGAAAAAAGAGTACAAAACAGAAAAAAGAGTACAAAACAGAACAATAACCCATAAAAGTTTGACTTTTTTCCTTTTTTAACAAATAAATGGGCCATGGGAGGGAAATAAATGGGCCTAACATGATACTGAAACGGCCCAATAGCATGATTCTAAAAGGAGCCCCATATAAATTATAATTATACCATACCGGTCTAAAGCAGTAAAGATAGAGTGGAAACTAGGTATTTGGTTGGTTGAAGTAACTATTGAATAGAATGGGTGGACTACTCACTGACGTAAATCAGCAAACACATACTTGACACGTGCATATATTATATATATATTATTGTTCTTCTCCACCGTGTCGGAGGCCGACCTAGTACAGAGCCAAGACTCTATCCCTACCGGAAGGTTACTTATTACGAGGTTGTTTGTGCTTTGGACTTGGGCCTCTATGATTTTATCGTTATCTTTATTTTTCACAGGTAAATTATTCCGAATACTCTTATTTTTTACTTGTAACATGAAAACCCCCATTCCAGGGTTTTACTTCGTCACCCTCGTCTCCACATTCTTATCCGCATTCACCTTTGTCACGGTTATCCATATGCACAATATTTTCTCGGAAACTACACGAGATGGAAAAATAGCTCCGACCTGGCACACTTCATGCCAGGATAGATGCCCGTCGATAGGTTTACGTAAATCTAATCATCTAACTCGCTTCAGGACCAGGATAGATGGAAACGAGGACTTACCCAACGTTCAGAGAGTTCAGCCTCGGCACAGTGTTAAACAGAACCGCTCGGCCCGATCTTCGTCAATTTCTCATCAGTACTCTTGAGAAATTTCGTTCCTTTGCCCATTTCCATCAAAGGGTCTTGTGTTTTTTGTCTGTCTGTGCTTTGAAAATTTTGATCTTACTAACATATGAGATTCTGTATCGATCCCCTTTGTACGTGTCCTGAAAAGATAGCAATTGATTTGAGCCAAGCAACAAACATGCTAATATATACAGGAGAGAACCGACCAATGAAGTGGTGGGCTATGAGGGTGAGAGTGGCTCTGTATGTAATGTAGGGCAAGCACTTGACCTATTGCAGCAGCAAAGGCAGAGACTTGTACCACCTTAACGCTTATAGGATCAGGTGGTGGGCTCATTACTCCGTAACCTATTAATCAAAGTCCGCTGAATCAATCCATCTCCCCCTCTTTCTGTAATGGTTTGTTCTCCATATAATACAAACTTGGCCTCCCGAGTATCTAAGAACAGGTTAATTGGATATGGATTTTAAGTACAAATGGCGACATTTGGTACCTGAAATGAGATTGATGATACCTCTGCATGAGTGTTGCATTCTTTACAGGAAGAACTATACCAGAGAGCGTTGTCTACAGCTTCGGGACCCTCTTGCTAGATCTTCTCAGCGGCAAACACATTCCACCTAGCCATGAAAGTTGAACAAAGAAACGGTAAGTTTGTCACTTGTCATAAAACTGAAATTTATTGATCCGAATAAGCTTTTCTTTCCGATGTCGTATCACGACGTAATGCAGAAATTATAACGAGATCGATGTTCCTTCTCTGATGAATTCGTCGAAAAAACGCTGCGTCATCTGCAATGCAGCTCTTGTTCAGAACATATACAGGAAACACTGAACTCCCGAAAGCACAGCGATGCTACATTCAGAAACAAGGATATCGTTACAGCCAGGTAACTCAGTAATAAGTAATATAATAGAACCCATAAAATTTTGAAACTAAAATCTAGGGTTTTGCATGTTCTGATTGGATAATGGGATTGTATTACCAACTATTTTGCAAGGAGGTGTTCTGATGAGTGAAATGCCACAAGAAGCTCTCGTACTAGGTTGAATTACTATCGCGACACGGACATCAGTAGGGTAAAACTAACATGTCTCACGACGGTCTAAACCCAACTCACGTTCCCTATTGGTGGGTGAACAATCCAACACTTGGTGAATTCTGCTTCACAATGATAGGAAGAGCCGACATCGAAGGATAAAAAAGCAACGTCGCTATGGCTTGCCTGCCACAAGCCAGTTATCCCTATGGTAACTTTTCTGACACCTCTATCTTCAAATTCCGAATGTCTAAAGGATCGATAGGCCACGCTTTCACGGTTCGTATTCGTACTGAAAATTAGAATCGAACGAGCTTTTACCCTTTTGTTCCACACGAGATTTTTGTTCTCGTTGAGCTCATCTTAGGACACCTGCGTTATCTTTTAACAGATGTGTCGTCCCAGCCAAACTCCCCACCTGACAATCCTCCGCCCGGATCGGCCCGCAAAAGCGGACCTTGGGTCCAAAAAGAGGGGCAGTGCCCTGCCTCCGATTCACGAAGTAAGTAAAATAACGTTAAAAGTAGTAGTATTTCACTTGCGCCGAAGTTCCCACTTATCCTACACCTCTCAAGTCATATCACAAAGTCGGACTAGAGTCAAACTCAACAGGGTCTTCTTTCCCCGCTGATTCTGCCAAGTCCGTTCCCTTGGCTGTGGTTTCGCTGGATAGTAGACAGGACAGTGGAAATCTCGTTAATCCATTCATGTGCGTCACTAATTAGATGACGAGGCATTTGGCTACCTTAAGAGAGTCATAGTTACTCCCGCCGTTTACCCGCCGTTCTTATGAGTGAAATGCCACATTTACGCAGAAGAATAGACAATCGCAAGCATTACCTTGCAGGCAGTCACAGTTCTCAGCCTCCTTACAGACAACATCGAGGACAGAGTCGATGAGCTCTACCCCTTCGGTGTAGAACCCTTGGCCCAGTTGTTACCGGCACCAGACTGGCCGAAGACGAAGTTGTCGGGACGGAAGATCTGACCGTAAGGACCAGATCTGACGTTGTCCATGATCAGGTTCCAGGTCCATGAGAACCGCGCGAGGAACAAACCTTCCGCAACTAGCCTCGTTGTAGTAGACATTGATACGCTCGAGTTGAAGATCGGAGTCGCCTTGGTAGCGACCAGTGGGATCGATGCCATGCTCGGCACAGACGACCTCCCATAACTTGGCACTGACCTGGTTACCGCATTGGCCACCCTGGATATGAAGGATCTCACGCATCTTCGCTCGCAGAAGGGGAACGAGAAATCTAGGGTTTTGAGGGATTCGAGATTTTGAATTTTGAAATGGGAGGAGGAAGGTAGGGGAAGGCACCGGCTTTTATATGGAGAAGGAAAAAAAGTTGGCCTGAACGGCTAATTTTAATGATTTATCCGTTTATTTGCTATTTCGTCTACCATTTTTGTACGAAAAACAATATAGAAAATATAAGGTAAATTAAATCCTGGATAATGGGCATAATTTGTGGAATAAATTTATGGAAAAAATGAAACTTTATGAAAATTTGAAACCTTTTTAGAGGATTTGGGACACTATTTGTTCACAATGTTTTTAGAAACATAGGAGAATGTAAGACAGAACACACTCAGAGACAATTACTACATCCTTTTCATAAATCTTACTAAAAGAGCAAAAAGTTTCTGCATCTACAAGTTCAATCTTTTTCCACATAACCAACGCATGAAGCTTTTGAATTCAAGCAAGGAGATGATGTGTAAAACTTATGACTCCATCAAAGATAAATACAGCAGATTGACCGACGACAGTCGCGATTTTAAAGTTTTACGGGACCATCTTTTCCCCTATGGAAGCTATGGCGATTTCGGAGAAGCTACAAAAGAGAAGAAACTGTTTTCTTGGAAGGGAAATAACTAAAACAAGGGTGGCAGAAACCCGGATACTGAAACAGCGAAAAAAGCGATCAGTACCAATGATCGAAGACGATGGATGGATCAAGAAGATTGGATATCGGCGATTGGGTTTGTTGAGTTTGAAGGCTTTGAAAGATTCGGTATATACTTCCAACATCGCTTGTGAACTCCGCTTATCTTCTTGGGAGCTTCTGCAGCGGTCAGTCCTGCAACGAGCACATATCTGTTAGTCTAATGGAACGGCCTATACAAAAGATACAATCACATGCTACTCGTCTTTCCAAAACTGAGAAATCTTAATGTCAATCCACCAACAATCTATAAAGACTTTAATTTTCGCAATTCATCCAACTGGAAGACACCTAACAATTCAACATTATAGCCCGTAAATGGGATATGCTCCTATAGACAATTACTGTCTTTGGAATCATCTTCAACCTTGGCTTGAGATCAATACAAAAGATTCAAGCCTGTGTTCTGTTTGGCCCAAGAGCTGAACATTACCCATAAACGAAATGTGTTTTGACAGAGAACAAGGTGATTAATAAAACTCACCGTCCTTGTGAACAATCCCCCACGCCTTTCCATGTCTGCCATCCTGCAATTTAAGCCGAAACTAACCAATAATAAAACCCCACTTTGCAGAAAGCCATTCTTCAATCTCCTACTCAATGATTCAACAGATTCTAAATCTGAGCATAGTGCATACGATTCTGCCTATTGTACATAATTCAGGAACCAGATCCCAAAAAGCTTCCTTCCTTCTGATGCAACATTTTCTCGGGAAACAAACAGCACATTCATAAAAACATGAACATTCACAAATTCTACCCATGATCCATAATTTCCATAACATGTAGACAGGAAGTAACAATAAAATAGCGAATAAAAAGCAAAAACGATAACCACCGTATGGTCAATTTTCATGAAATAGACAATGAACCAACCAGAAGGCATAGGGGAACAAAAGATGATCGAGAGGAGAAGGAATAGACAGAGACCTTGTAGAGATTGATCTTGGTGATTTCGTATGAAACGCCGCTCCAGTGAGTCTTAGCCATATGATAACCGATTCCCCAGTTGGGTAAGAACTGAGCCACTTCGAACAGGTTCTTCTTCCTCCTCCGTTTGGGTTTACTCGATGCGGAAATAGGGTTTTGGCTCGATTGAGATGCCGAAGAGGAGAAATTCCTCAGCAGATTGAACGAGACACTTAAAACACCTGCAGTTTCGACCCTTGCAGCTGCTTTCGTAAGGCTCATAGCCGCCATTGCTACTCTCTCTCTCTCTCTCTCGCTCCCCTCTCTTCACTGCGTTCGGCGACTCGGAGGGTGAAAAATGAAGGGAGCAGAGAGAAGTTTGGTTTATTCATAAACGGCCCCATACTCGTAATTAATAAAAAAAAAACAGACCCCAATACTTTCTCGCATTGACAAAACGTGGCCCCGCGTAATCCATACACTTCGTGCCGTTTTGCTTACTCGTACGAGGCATGTGTGCCGGTTTTCTCAATTGTTTACGACAGGAAGTTTCAACCCAGTCTTGTGGCGTCAGATGAGATATATGAACATATAAAGTAAACCTAATAAGGCTGATTATCTCTACACCCAAATCGGATCAGTGCATTTAGATATCTGAAATTGTTGTTCGTCCCAGAGAGAACAGAATTTAAGAAGAAAATACAAAACAAACAACAACAAAGTGAATTTGTAGAGATGATACTAACAAAGGGCAATTTGCTAGTACTCCTCTTCCTGTTGGTACTCACCCTCGTCCTCATAGTCCCCTTCTTCATCTGCGGTCGCATCCTGGTACTGCTGGTACTCGGACACGAGGTCATTCATATTGCTCTCCGCCTCTGTGAACTCCATCTCGTCCATTCCCTCACCCGTGTACCAATGCAAGAAAGCCTTCCTCCTGAACATGGCCGTGAACTGCTCGCTCACCCGTCTGAACATCTCTTGGATGGAGGTTGAGTTCCCGATGAATGTCGAAGCCATCTTCAAGCCGGTGGGTGGGATGTCACAGACAGTTGATTTCACGTTGTTGGGGATCCATTCAACGAAGTAGGACGAGTTCTTGTTCTGCACGTTCAGCATCTGTTCATCCACCTCTTTCGTACTCATCTTGCCGCGGAACATGGCTGAGGCTGTAAGGTAGCGGCCATGTCGTGGGTCGGCTGCACACATCATGTTCTTCGCATCCCACATTTGCTGGGTGAGCTCTGGAACTGTGAGGGCTCGGTATTGCTGAGAGCCACGTGAGGTGAGAGGAGCGAAACCCACCATGAAGAAGTGAAGACGAGGGAAGGGGATGAGATTCACGGCCAGTTTCCGGAGGTCAGAGTTGAGTTGACCAGGGAATCTCAGACAGCAAGTCACTCCAGACATCGTGGCAGATATCAAGTGGTTCAAGTCACCAACTGCAGAGAAAAGAACGAGATGGTATCTATCATTCATAACAACAAGAAATGCTCACTGTATCTCGTGTGAGACAGCAAGCTGGGGTTCACTCAGTTAACAAAACAAAGCATAAAGGTGGAGATCATAGACACACAAAAATATGTATCATCTCCACAAATAGCATACATTTCCACAATTACATGTCAAGCAAAACATATCTGTAGATTCTGTACAATGAATACGGGAAGCTGTGAAACAGCTAAAACATTATCATAACAATCGGTCATTGGCTTTATATGTAGAAAGAGTTCATATGGAAGGAGTATTCACAAAACAGGACCAAACAATAACTTAGTATTGTCACACAGATGAACAAGATGTGATAGGGGAGCATATAAACTTATCGTGAACAGTGAAAACAGTACAAAACCAACAAGAGTTGTTCTAAACATAACGCATTAATCCGAGGACGAGAAAACTTACAGCTGGGAGTAGTAAGTTTAAGGGTCCTGAAGCAAATATCATACAAGGCCTCATTGTCCAGAACCATGCACTCATCTGCGTTTTCAACAAGCTGGTGAACAGACAAAGTGGCGTTATAGGGCTCAACGACGGTATCAGAAACCTTAGGAGACGGGAATACAGAGAAAGTCAGCATCATCCGATCTGGGTATTCTTCCCGGATCTTTGAGATCAACAGTGTTCCCATCCCAGAACCAGTTCCACCTCCCAAGGAGTGGCAAACCTGAAACCCTGCACAGAGAATTCGACAAATCAAACATCAGCACCACGGAAACGCCTAGAACGAAACCTAACCAAGAAAATAACCACAAACATACAGAAGAAAAACACTAGAGAATGAAAACCGCAGGTAGGGAATCAAATCACCTTGCAGGCAGTCACAGTTCTCCGCCTCTTTACGGACAACATCGAGGACAGAATCGATAAGCTCGGCTCCCTCAGTGTAGTGCCCCTTGGCCCAGTTGTTACCAGCACCAGACTGGCCAAAGACGAAGTTGTCGGGACGGAAGATCTGACCGTAAGGACCAGATCTGATGCTGTCCATGGTGCCAGGCTCCAAGTCCATGAGGACAGCACGAGGAACGAATCTCCCATGAGTAGCCTCGTTGTAGTAAACATTGATACGCTCGAGTTGCAGATCGGAGTCACCTTGGTAGCGACCGGTCGGATCGATGCCATGCTCGGCGCAGACGACTTCCCAAAACTTGGCACCGATCTGGTTACCGCATTGGCCACCCTGGATGTGAAGAATCTCACGCATCTTTAGATATCGGAGAAATCTAGGATTTCGAAATTCGAAATGGGGAGGAGGACTGGAGGATAAAGCTAGGGTTTCCAAAGCGTAGTAGAACGTAATGGGGGACAGTGCCAGGGGCTTTATAGAGACTTTTTTAATTAAAAAAAAAAGCATTTGAACGGCTAATGGCGTATTTTTTGTAATGAGTGGAAATTTTGAAATTCAAATAAAACTGAAATGACCATACATATCCAAACGATGTCGTTTTCCGTAACGGATAAAAGATAAAGAAGATCACGTGATGATTGGCTGTCAATTTAAGACGTTTACCAAACCAATCACTAAGTTAAATTAAAATAATTTTTACATAAAAAACATTTAGATAATGAATAAACTCTCTTCTTTATTTTCCTGTCTGAAACAAACAGAAATCGAATTTAAGAGAGAAATTAAAGCCAATGGGCAACTTTGCTACATATTTCGTGACATAACCTTTAAAACGCCAAAAAAACAGAGATCAAGATTGCAAAAGTTGAATCCTCTACACTGCATATGGTGACTATGTTTGGTTAAAGTGGATGATGATGATGATGGTGATGGTGATGGTGATGGATGGTGATGATGCACATCCTAGCATTTTTCTGTGTAAAAAAAAACCCTTCAGGATGGAATATCAGAGAAGCGGCTGCATGTTTCCATAATGCTCCTCCTTATGCTCAATGTCCTGAAAGGAGAAAAGGGTCGATTTTTCTGTTCCCGAGCTCCTGGAACAACAAATGTCTCAAACCCAACATGCTTCAACATAAATACATCTACTTCCTAATGTTCTAATCTTCACAACAAAACCAATTACTTCATTGTCTAAGTATACCAACCACAAGGATGATGACTTGCAATAAAATTGTAAATAAAAAACTAGGGCTCAAAACAGTGGAAAACAAAACCCAGCAAAAATTTCAGTCAGCATAACATGGGTACTATACATATGCTTGCTTTGGGTCTCAACAAGTCTGACAGACAATTCTTTGATGCTAAATATGAACTAAGGTAGACCATGAAAGGAGCCATATTTGATTCCTAATATGGTCTAAACATATCTCCTGATCATGATACGTCACGTACTGTCCAATAAACAAGATGATTAAGATAACTCTTTAATGTCTAAGCAAACATATGGCATAGCAAAGGAACGTTTTAGGTCTAGTCGTGGAAAACCATCTTACCAGCAAATTCTACGGGGAAGAAGCTGATACCAATGTCGCCAAGCTTTTCAGCCCTTGTTCGTGTAGCTGCTCCACCAAAAGCAGGCAGGCTGGTCGAGTAATTTAACCGCACACAAGAAAAGAAAAAGCACAAATGTAAGGACTTTATACAATAGCCCAAGCCCCTGGGTTTAGGCCAACTGATTCACAGCACAGTAAAATACAGCAAAATGGTTATCAAGCTTTAAACGTATTTTCAATAATCAAAAGGCAAAGTCCCCGGAGAAAAAACCAGCAGTCATGCTAGCTACAGTATGTCTCCGATGGCTAAAGATCCTATATAAGTTGAATTGTTTCCCCAGAATCTTTTCCAAGTGTTGCTTGTTTGCCCTGAGTACAAGCCACACTATAATAAAGTTCGCTACTTTCCATAACTTTCCACCTCTGGAAGATTCTAAGTCGTCATTCTTTGTTCATCGTTTTTCTATCGACCCTGAGACAACAGTCACGATCAGTCCAACTTCCCACTTCTCAGAGACTTGGAAGAAATCACTCCAAGTTAAGAATTTGTCCCTCAAATGTCATATATTTGGTACATCAGGTGAGGTGACAAATCTACTCTAGCTACTAAAAGGCTAAACTTGCAGAAGATATAACACTGAGAAGACGGCCAGATTAAGGATGAAACATCAAGAAGTGGCAAATGATAAACGGAAAACTTAACACAAAGGCTATGACAATGTATACATGAGAAAAAAAACGTGTTCAATATACATTATAACAGTTCCAGAGTGCACTCTTTCCCCACAAAACATTATCTGAATAACAATCAGTATCAGTTGTCTCCTATATGATCCATGAGTTTCCAGGATTTGTTAATCATGGATCAGCACACGAAAGTACCTTTGTAAATGTTCAAATCTTTTATCTACTAAAGCTTGAAACTCTATCATCTAATCAGTAAATCCTAGTTATAAATATGCGATCTTGATTCCTATAATTCTATTATATACAATGATACAATCTCCTACAAGGCTTAGTTCTAGCGTTGTACACTTTATTCTTACACACTTTATTCTTACATACGGATAACCGAGACATTTTAATCTGTGGTTAAGAAGTTTATAAAGATTCTACTCTAGTAGTGTTATGAACGAGGAAGGACAAAACGTGGAATGGAAGGACAAATATGGGAAGACGTCTAAGAACTAGAAATGTTGACACTTGAGTATCATATTAAGTTATTAACATCAAGAAAAGCTAGTATACCTCTTTGTAGATACCAAAAGCATAACTTACATAATTAACTGCAGCCAAAATCTGATAGCAGAAGTGGCGATGAAGGGTCACCAGGTCTTGGTAGCCAACATGGCCACCAAAGGAATCCGGTTTGACATTTCACGACGAAAATACGGAGATTTGAACCGCATCATGCTATTCCTTTTTTCTTGCTATCATGGCCCTCGGAATCTGCTTTCTTTGTATTGTTTTGTGAACCATCGGCATAAGCTCTAGCAAGGATAATTGAAAAAATGTCATGTAGGGTAAATTTGCATTATAGCTAAGTCTTGTCAGAATAACTAAAATAAACTTACAGTTTGCATTTCTTTGCGTTCTGCTTGATTATTAAGACCATATCCATGGACTTCTTTTGGTGCTCCTTGGTCTGAGAGTGGAAATCTAAACCTTCAATTGTTTCACAGTCAACTTTACAGATACGACACCATGCTGCAGTTCCTAACTTCCGTTTTCTTGAATTTTCAAAGGGTTCAACAACTCCCTATATGCAAAGAGGAAGAATGCATAGTCAACAAGCTTAAAGGTATGCAACCAAAATATTGAGACACATCTATATACTAGAAAACAGATGTAGAACAAATCAAAATACGAAACCTTAAAAGGAATGGAACCACTATCATCTGGAAATCCTTGGAGGGAATATCTGCTCCTAAATCCCGGGTCACCGGGCCGGCGAGGGATACCATTTAAACCAACTTGCTTTTCCAACCTTGAAATACCAAGAAAACCATGCGGACCAAATTGATCATCTCCCCTTATATGGCTGGGTAGGACATCATGTTTCATCACAACATGATGACGTAATTGCTCGTCGATTCTAAAATTACCACAAGCTTCAAACTCCCTTCTAGCCAAGTGGCTAGGAAGATCAAACCGATCCCTACCTGCAGTGTCATTCATGCTCAATTGACCACCACCACCTATATATCGATGACCAAGTTGGTTCTCTCCCAAATCATTAAAAGGCTGGAAGAATCTTGAGGTGGGACCTGAATCAAAATCAATCTTGTACTTCTCCTGAGGCCAAAGTGCACTCGTGCCAAATTCTCTATTAAATGGTTTCCAAGAACAAGCCCCGGATCTTGGAAAGGAATCACTATCTAAGTGAGAAGGCCCAGGGGTATGCTTGAAACCTTCGTCCAAGAGCCTATGTCCAGGAGGCTCCAATGAAACAGGGTTTAAACGGTCACTTGGCAAAGGCTTGAACCTTCCATCTCTTAATCCAAGAGCAAATGAGTTCCTTGCACTAGGGGATACCTGCGAAGCATTAGCAGGGGGAAGATGCACTTCATCATAAGGACCTTCAGGTCTGTGATGGCCACGACCATAAGGAGGCACTCTCCCTTGAAACGATTGAGCAACAGAAAAGTCAGTTCGAGTACCAGACAAAATTTTGGGGCCATGAGGCCGAACTAGGGGAGGGTATCTAGGTGCAGACATATGTTGTGGAACCCCTGCTGATTTTTGCCCAGAAAGTGCACCAGGTCTTTGTTTGGAATTTATAAGCTCATGAGTAACTGGTGGCTGATTATTGCCTGATTTGATACCTAGCGAAACCTGCATTTGCGGAAGATCTCTATTCTTCTCCACTTTTTCAATATTTTCCCCAGCCTTAGCAGCTTCAGCAGCTATTCCTTCTATAACAGAACCCTTCCCTGCGTTCCTCGGGCCATTGACATCCTTTTCTTTTATCATTTGCTTGCCTTCAAGCTCGCTTTTCACTTCACGGTTCTCAACAGCTGCGCTGGACCCACGGTCAGATTCAACGGGTTCCTCAGTCCCGTTGCCTTTATGCTCAGTATCAAATTTAGTTGTATCTTCTTCTTCTGTACATTTCACTTTATTTTCAGCACTCGGATTGACATTCAAGGTAGACTCAGCTTCTCTATCATCTTCAACTCTTTCATCACCTTGCTTTCCCACTGTAGGACTTGAAGTTACTCCATCCTGCTTCTTGGGTGCCAAAGGTAACTGATTTTCAGTCCCCTGAGTTATACCCTGCATCAAGGCTGGCTGGCCTGGTGCAGGCTGACCTGATCTCTCTGGCAAAGCACTACCAGAATGCAGGCTCATTTGTGGTTCAAATCCATGTTTTTGCATACTCGGCTGGTGCAACTCTGTGGCTTGTTGATATTTCTGTAAACCCTGAAGTGTGCCTTGGGGACGTAAATGAGACTGCGAAGCTACAGGTGGATGAGTGAAAACGCTCTGCTGATGCATCTGATTATGAACTACACCCGATGATTGTCCCATGGTAGGTTGCTGTGACAAGGGCTGCTGTGCTGGGTGCATAACTTGGCCTTGAGGGACTGAAGGTCCTACTTGCTGATGGACTGGGGGCTGCTGTTTTTGCATTGGAAAGTGAGATTGGGGAGAGCGTTGATGGGACATCTGTCGAGGAAAAAGATTCTGCATCTGAGTAGGTCGCAGTGTTGGTTGATTTTCAACCTGATAGTGCACAGGTCTATTACTCTGAAGCCCCACGTGATTTTGCTGGTTAAAATGTGGCTGCAAATGATTCAGATGACCATTAAAATGAGCAGGTGGCTGCAGTGCCCGAGCCTGGCCAGCAGGACGCGACGGCGGTATATTTTGAACAGTGTTAGTCTGAGAAGGAGGCACGTGATGCTGCATGTGAATCTGAGATTGATTTTGCCCAGGAAACTGCTGATATTGAGGTGCTGGAGCATGCTGCAATTGAGGCTGACCAGAGTATACTTGTGGAATAGATTGTGTTTGGGAATGTGACTGAGGTTGACCATGCAAAGCTGGCAATGTCTGCGATGGGAATTGAGGAACTGAAGGGTATGTTTGAGACAGTGGTGCAGCAACTGTCAGATTCATAGATTGAGATGCTGGAGCTGCCTGAGAAACAACATGAGATTGTGGCTGAACCGAGCACTGAGCTTGTAGTTGTGTTTGAAGCTGCACCTGATTTTGACTTAGAGGCTCAGACTTAATTGGTTGACGCACATGTGGAGCTTGGTGTTGGCCAGTAATTAGGGTTGGTTGAGCTTGAGATTGCAATGGTTGCTGCAAGTTCGGTGCAAATGCTTGCTGCTGATATGGAAGGTATCCCGAATAGCCCTGGTAGTATTGCTGATACTGTTGCTGCTGGTACCATTGTTCTGGAGTTGGGGTTCGTACCGCCTGACCCTGGGGGTTAGGAACTGGGGTGGCTTGGGAAGTGGTCATAGCAGTACCTGCTTGAGTGGAAGCTTGTGCCTGACCTTCGCCAGCTGCCATGCCTGAGCAAGCAATCGGCTGGGAACCCTGTGATTCCTGAACCCTAACTTGTTGAGTGCCCTGGCATCAATCATTACAAACATATACTGTTAAAAACTAAAGCTAATCATTTATTGTTCTTTGGAAATAAACAGAGTTATGGGACTCACAGGACAAACTTGAGCATGCTCCAGCACTTGATGATGTACAATCTGAACTCCACACCTGTTGCATACAACTAGTGAATTACCAAAAGCGCATCCCAAGCAATGTGATGAGCTCTCTGACAGAGTACCCAGCCATGTGCATCCACTCTTCTGGTATAAACAATGAACCTTAGTTTTGCCAATAGTATCAGCCAATACTTTGTTCGTCTCCATGAGCGGCTGAAATACAGTGGCTACAATGTGTTAATTGCCAAACAAACAAGACAGACAAAGGAAGGCTATCGAGAAAACTTTAGTATGAGAAGGAAAAACCTTTGCATCCGCTTGAGTCACCAAGTAGCCATCATATGGGCATGCCATACTCGTGCTTGCGATGTATGTCAAACATGGTTTACAATACAAGTGAGTGCACATAGACTGCAGAGCTTCATTTGGGTAAACTAGCAGACGGCAGACAGGACAGAAGTACTCTCCGGCGAGAGATTGAATGTTTGGTATGCATTCAATGTCGAAACCCATGGCTTATGCTTATCTGACCTTCAGCTTCAAAGGGTAACTGGCATCAGTGAACGTTACGGTACCTGATCAAAAAAGAAACAAGGAAGATTTTAAAGCGAAAGTAACAATTAGTAACCAATATACACTAGGATACTCTAAATGCTCGTTTAATGATTCGGGAAGGAATAGAAGGCAACAAGCTTGAGACGAGTCTAGATGAGGTTCTATTGAGAAAGCAATGATGCCATGCCAACAGAACAGTGCAACGAGATTATAGATTCCAAAAAGAAAACCAGGCAACTCCATGTTCACCAGACAGAGGAAGCACAAAGATCAAAACACGCGCGGCGTCTTTAAGGAAAAAAGAGAATGCGGAATGGTCACGCCAAGAAACACATAAGCATACCAAAAACCAGAAATTATCAATTCTCGTTCGCTTCTTTTTCCCCATCTTTCCCGGAAATCATCAGAAAACGAAAATCTTACACTAACAGAGACTTTCCCCAACATTTCCTACGATCAAAACTCAAAACCCTAATCCGAGCAGAACAAGAGAAAGAAAAGCAAGTAAATTTTCAGTCGCAATAAAAGACGAGAGCGAGCAGGTTAGGTTTCCTCGATGGAAATCAAACGAAATTAGACAGGCCCAAAAGCACCATTGATGAGGTCAAGAGAATCTTCTTACAAGTCAATATTCCGACGATCGGCCAGCGACGGAACGGAGTAGAGAGAGAGAAGAAGAAGAAGAAAAACCTTTTGCGCCTGAATGGCAAAATTGTGAATTTATTCACGAACTATTTATTTCCAAACTTTTAGTACATTTCGTTTTTAAATGCATATATATAGATCTAATGTTTTAGTAACGAGATTCGTTAGCTATAAAGCACGACAATTAACGACGTTAATTACACGTGTACGTTATCTTTTTAATTTGTTGATAATTCCGTCATCCGTGAGTCCCACGGTAATTAATTTAACGCCGTTTCTTTTGTAAATTAATTATTCATAAATAGCATTTTGTTTAAACGAGATTTAGCAATTTCAGAAAGTAATCAACTTTAAATGGCAGCTGATTGTGAAATTAATGTCTGAAAAGTGAAAAGGGAGGAGACTGAAACCCTCCAGACGATGTAGAAGGTTCAATCTGGGATCAATAATATTATATTTAATTAACCATAAAAAAAAAAGTTTATAGTACTCGTGGAAATGGTAACGACGAGTCGCAGCTCAGGACGTCGTGAAGTAGTTACGCCATTGGAGTCCCTTTCTGACCTCGCTTTCCTGCATAACCACGCTATTTTTCGACGACCCATTTGCTTAAACCGTGTTAATCACACGTTTGTTTTTTGTCTACTGGCCATTGCCCAATAGCTGCTCTCCAGATTTCGATTAGCTTTTCGTCACTGTAGCTATCGGCACATCTGGAGCAACAATGGCGGATCTCAATCCCCGGACCGAGATTTCGTTCCTCGAGACCTTCGTTTGCAGCGCGTTCGCCGCTTGTTTTGCTGAGGTATCGAGTTTATGACGATGCCGGCTTTTGTCGATTTCACTGCATATCTATGGATTGGAGGTTGAAAGTTTTTGAGTTACGCAGTTTCTGGATTTCACGGATTTGGATTAATAGAGTTTCTACTTAGGGGTTTATCAGTAATCTCTTGGATTGGTGATGTGCCATTTTTGGTCATGCGGAGAATTATGTTTAGGATTAGCCGCATTGTGTTGAAGCTTCGAAATTGAGCTTCAATATGAAGGAAATTCTTTGAGTAACGTGTCGTTTTAGGGCTTGGAGCTGGAAATTTTGTGAGATGTAGTTACAAGGATTTGATGATTCTAAATTTCGGGGAAATTTCCGTGATCCATGTTGAAATCTTTAGGAATGTGACTTTTTTGGGTTTATCGTTTAGAAAACTTTCAAGCAGAACATTCATGGGTCAATTCGTGATGAGTTATGTCAGAAATTTGGCAGCTGGTTTCAAAGTTTCTGATGGTTTTTCTGAAAATTTCTTAATGTTGATGTTAATCTCAGTTGAGAAAAGATCATCCATTTGTTTTCTTCAAACCTGCTCATAATCGAAAGGTTCTGAAATCTCATCGCGTTTCAACTTGTCTCATTGATAATCTATGGAGCAAACTAATGGTAATCCGTCGTAAAACGGGGGTTATCGTTTTATCCTGCAAAGATGGCCTAATCTGTTGCTTTTTTACTTCCTCTCTTCATTTGGCAACAAAAAGTTCTATTCGGTTCCGATTTAAGATAATGCTTGTGGGGGTGAAGGAAAGTTAGATTCTTCTAAGTTCGACTTTATTTCTTTATCCGAATCTTGAACTTTCGGGGTTGTTTTCTGTTTTTGATCATTCTCTAAGGAGAAGATTATTCTTTACTGTTTCCCTTTTTATTGTTTTTTGCTTTGCTCCTTTTGTATGGACTTGTTTCTAGTCAGTTTTGTTTTTTCATGTACTGGAAATCCTCATTTGTTGTATTGCCTGTGGGTTTTGCAGCTCTGTACCGTACCTTTGGACACCATCAAGGTGAGACTTCAACTCCAAAGAAAAATCGCCACAGGAGATGGCACGATTTTGGCAAAGTACAAGGGTTCATATGGTACTCTGACGACAATCGTGAGGGAAGAAGGTCTTCCCGCTCTCTGGAGAGGCATGATTGCAGGGTTGCATCGCCAATGCATTTATGGTGGCCTAAGGATCGGGTTATATGAGCCCGTGAGTATATCAGATCATATAGTTTCCTTCCTTCCTTCAAGCTCTTTTTTTTTACTCGCTTCTTATAAAATACTTACCTGATGAAAACGTGTAACTACAAACAATCACGGTTCTGAACAGGTCAAGACGTTTCTGGTTGGAAGTGATTTTGTCGGAGACATTCCATTACATCAAAAGATTCTAGCAGCTTTGTTAACGGGTTAGTTCAGTTGATCTTCTGTTTGTGATCATCCCTCGGAAACTTCTTTTCAAATTAATCGTCCGTGTTTATAAAAATAATCTTTGTTGACAATACTTCCAGGGGCTATTGCCATCATAGTAGCTAATCCAACTGATCTCGTTAAAGTTCGCCTTCAAGCTGAGGGTAAATTGCCAGCTGGGGTGCCTAGGCGTTATGCCGGGGCCGTCGATGCTTATGTCACTATAGTGAGGCAGGTTAGTTTCGTTTATATAACAATCTCAAAGACTTTGCTACGAAGAGTAGCATTTTGATATGTTCCTGGCAAAAAAAACAGGAAGGACTTGGTGCACTATGGACCGGGCTTGGCCCCAATATAGCGCGCAATGCTATCATAAACGCTGCTGAGCTAGCCAGTTACGATCAAATAAAGCAGGTGATGTTATTTTCTGGAAAGGGGTTGCATTATTGTTTAGCATATAAATGGATTTTTATTGCTTTGACTGTAGTCCACATTATCCTGATACGTCCATACATATGCAGACAATTATGAAAATTCCAGGCTTCACAGACAGTATTCTAACTCATCTACTAGCTGGTCTGGCTGCAGGCTTTTTTGCTGTCTGTATTGGTTCACCCATTGATGTGGTAAGCATTCAATCTCATCTTTACATAAAGCAAGAAGATTTCAGAACCTCTTAGTCTTGTTTCATCATTGCAATACATCTAAATTATTTATATCTCTTATATGGACAAGTTAGATCTGAATGAGCATGATAGATAGTCATAATCTTTTCTCATAGTTATTATGCAAACTGCCCCAAGTCATAGACTCTTATGACTGCTGCGGACGACATTGTTGAAATCCCATAGGTTGAGTTCTATCTACAAGTTTATGTCAAACGGCGTTGGATCTAATAAGAGTTGGGTTCATTTAAAACTACAACTTGTTGGAACATGTTAAAAGAAGTTGAGGGACAAAACAATGTCCCAACCCATGAATATAATGCACGTAGCCCCTTCCCTCAAGTTGGAAAGACACGGATAATCACATAGTAGCGACACTGAATATAGCATCTGTGTGTGTTTGTGTCTGCAAACTCGTTTTCTGCTCCCTGCCCTCTGCGTTTGCGATTAGACTTTGGTAAATGCAGCATTATTAGATAATAATGCTACCGAGGGTGAAGAAGGAGAGATATATTCTAGAAGAAAAAAATCACTTGTTACTACAAGAAGCAAAAAGAAAAGTTTAATGTGTGGTATCTGTACATGGCTCTTGTGTTCCAGGTGAAATCTAGAATGATGGGGGATTCTACCTACAGAAACACGGGCGATTGTTTCGTCAAGACTTTAAAGAACGAGGTATGATGGTTCTATATTACCAAAATCCAACAGATATGGTCTTCTTTTTTGCAAATAAAACTGTTATGGGATGTGAAGTAGATGATTTTAGACAAATGACTCTCGATACAAACTTGCATGGTGTTCAAGTCTCTGCTGTGTGTGGTGTGTTGTATTTTTGAAACTTTTAAAACAAGATTTTGGGTTTTTTTTTGGTGTGGGGGGGGGGGGGGATGAACAGGGATTTCTGGCCTTCTACAAAGGGTTTCTCCCAAATTTCACCAGACTTGGGACGTGGAACGTCATCATGTTCCTCACTCTCGAACAAGTAAGCTTCTTCTTCTTCCCAATCTGCACGTCTGCTGATGATATCATTTTCATCGTCTGGGATTTTTTAACTCGTGATTCTGTTTCTGCTCCATTAGGTGAAAAGGGTGTTTGTAAGGGACGTGTTCTACGACTGAGTCTCACTCAGTCGTCCGCGTACAGCTATAGCTCTACCCCCCATGTATTTGTTTAGGTACATGTACACTTCACCAATTACCCTTCCATTTGTTTTCCTTGAGTTGTTATTCTTTGGAACTTCATCCTCATGAACAACGTGATCGAGCTAGGTATTCGTTTAGATGTGGCCTTTTTTTGGCTTTTTCTTCTCTCTTTGGTGTGGTGATGATCCTTTTCCCAAATAATGATTTTCTTTTTTTGAAAATTCTAAAATGGTGTTTTAAATAGAAAGGGAAAAGAACCATTCTTTTTGAAACTAAAACAGCTTTTAATTATTACAGTCCACAGTTCACTTTCTGTCTTGCCTTATTAGATCAACGGCAGTACATAGAGAGAAACATCAGATGCCAACACATAATGCCTTTTTTTAAGCCTTTGGAACCAAGTAAACCCTAGCTTTGATGACAGATCCTCCGCCATGGCTGCCGAGCTTGAAGCCTGGACTTACAGGGAACCCTACTACCTGTCCTCCAGGGACTCGACCTCCTGAGAATCTGACCACGCTCTCCATGTACTCTGGATGGAACTCCGCTCCCCTGCTTGCCTCAAAGTGACTCGGCACTGGCTCTAGCGAGAATACCAACAAGTGTAGCAGCCAAACCGCTTTCGCTAATGTCAGAAACTCCCCGTAGAACTGAGTCCTCGGGTGGTTCCCGGCTTGAACCATCCTTCGCTGCTCTGAATCCCCGAATAAGGATTCTTCCATCTTCGGGTGAACGATTGCGAGGTACTTCTTTGAGCAGAACTTTCCAAAATGGCAAGTGGGTAAGATCCCGAGCAGCTCGATAGGGTCCATGGCTTTCATGTCTTTAAACTGAGCAAAGCAGTCCCGGCGGTACTGGTCTGGGTTT
This sequence comes from Tarenaya hassleriana, assembly GCF_000463585.1. NCBI lineage: Eukaryota > Viridiplantae > Streptophyta > Magnoliopsida > Brassicales > Cleomaceae > Tarenaya > Tarenaya hassleriana. The sequence continues at coordinate 3,913,735 of NW_010968505.1, read as the reverse complement.
AGAAGAGAAGAGAGACTTCCATCCATGTAGAATGTCTCGTGATCAAACCCTTGGAAGATTTTCCGACAGATGTAGGACTCCAATGCATATTTGGCGTGTTGGGTTGGAACGGATGACTGGAGAGAGGAGGGTACAGCTGCCATGGCCGTTGCCATGCCATTGCTGTCTGCAGCGACGGAGGCAGCCTCAATAGAGCGGACACCAGCCGCAATGTCCCAATGTGCGGCTCTCATTAGGGACAGTAGAAGCCTTGTGAATGATTTTGAAGCTTCTTTCACCTGAGTCATCGTCATTTCTAGCAACTCCGGCACTGGAGCAACAGCAACTGTTCATCGGACAGAGAAAACATAGAGTTACGTCCAAACATCGATAAAAAAAAATGGCGGATATGGAGAGAGAGAGAGAAGAGAGGGAAGAGATAAAGAGAGGGACCTTGTGTGCTGCAGCTGACTCTCCGGTTTGAAACCGAGCGGTTTTTCTTGCTTCCATTGCCGAGGCTGGTGACGAGCTTGAGCTTCTCCTTCAGATTCTCTATCTCTGCATCCTTGACCTTTACTTCTCTCTTCAGCTCCTCCACGACGGCCTCGTACGGCGCCACCGCCTCCCTCAGCATCCCTCCCCAGCCGTTTTTCTTCCGGCTGCCGCCGGTGGCTCTCATCCTCCTGTACCTCTCCCTCAGGCCGCCGATCCGCCTCAGCTCCGCCACCACCGCCACGTCAGCACCGTGCATCTTCTCCGGGTTCCACGGCGAGTGCGCCTCCTGCAGCGCCACGTAAGCCCTCTTCAACGCCGCCGCCGCCACGAAGACTTCCTCCATCACCGTGTCCATCTGCTTCACCATCACCAGGCTCACCGTCGCCGCCGCGCCGCCACCGTTGCTCTTAGCCCTAAATGTCTCCTCTTCCTCCTCCACCAACGCGTCCTCGTACCGAATCTTCCCCTCCTCCTCCTCCTCCTCCTCATCCTCGGAGTCGTACCCACCCCGGCGGTTTCCGGCGAGTTCTTGCCGGCCGGAGGCGAGCGGGTGCAACAAGCAGGACGCAGTCACTCGCTGAATCAGATCCGTGAAGTTGGAGACCTTGTTCGCCATTTCTCCTCGCTTCTTCGCCTTCCAGAAGTCTCCGCTCGTGCTGCGAACACAAGCGCCGTTAGAAACATGGAAACGAATTATCCGGAGCTGGAAAACCGCCGGAATCCATAGATAGATCCTTACCTGCGGGGGTGATCACGAGTCTCGGATCGCAAAGCAAATCTGGGAGGATCTCTGTTGAACTGAACGGAGTACCAGTACTCAAGGTCCTTGGGCTCAGTATCCAGGCTCTCTCGACCACTCTTCTTCTTCTTCCTGCACAATGACGAACCAACGTTGCCGGAAAACTTAGCCGGAGAAGTATTTTCTCCGAACAACGACGGGAGCCGGAGAGATCACAGTAGCATCTGAACCCCTCGGGTTGGAGGGAGAGAGAAGAGGGGGGTGGAGACTGGAGAGTGGTCTAAGTGAAATACCGAAAGTACCCCTGACCAGTTCACGCGTGGACCACGGTCCGTAACTTTTTTAATACGTCACTGACTGAGCTCGTGTAACTTTTGGATATTATATGTTTTGACCCCTTCTTATTTTTTGTAACGATTTGAACCCTAAAAATAATCTTGTCTTTTGCCCCCCCCCAAAATGGAAAAGTTTCTCTTTTCAGTTGTTTTTTTATTATTATCAAATTCAAAGTCATGCCACGTCCATACTTAGATATCATTCCCTCTTATCGATATATATCTTTCTCTAATGTTTTCATTTTGGTAAATTTGATCGGGAAGAAGATTTGATAACCACCATACTATAATATTAATTTATATTGTTTGACATCTTCCAATGAGCAAATACTATATGTTACTTTTTATTGCTAATTTTCTCTTCCGGACCATCACTTCTTTAAAAAAAACCTCCAATACAATAATAGGGTCTTGAATTGAAGAGGTTTTTGGAGTTTTTGAAATCTAAAAAAAAATTGACAATCAAGTTTTTGTATAATTAGTTTTTCTAAATAATTGGAAAATAATTTTAATAATAAAATCCACTAAAAACTAACAAAACTTTAATTTGAATGGTAATATCTTTTATTTTGAGTTTTTGGTTTTATTTTTTAGTTTTTGGTTTAAGGTTTTTGTAAATCCAAAAAAATGAAGTTTTTTAATTTTTATTTGATTTTTTCATCAGAATAGTTTTTCAAGTTTTTAGGAAAACCAAAATTATAAAAACTTGATAGATTATTTTTTTGGTTTTTGGAATCCACAAACTCTAAAAACCCCAACGATTTACAAAAACCAAAAATCAAAAATAAAATCAAAAAATCAAAAACTAAAGCCAATAAACTCAAAATAAAAACTACGTTCATCCGACCCCTAGATTCCAAGATTCTATATAGGGGTGGGCATTTCGGGAAACGGTTCGGGTTCGGGACGGAATAGATCGGTTCTGTTCTTTCGGTTTTACAAAAATAGGTACCAATCGGGTTTTTTATTGTATTCGGTTCGGTTCGGTTTCGGTATCGGTTCGGTTCGGTTCCGGGTTTTATTAAAAAAAATGTTAGATTTCCTTTAAAAATATTCGGTTTTTCGGGATTTTTAAAGTTCGGTTCGGTTCGGTTCCGGGAAAATTCGGTTCTCTAAAAATGGTACCGTTCGGGAAATAACAACGGTTTCGGGTCGGGAAAAATACCGTTTTAACGGTTCGGTTCGGTCCGGTTCCGAAGAACCGAACCGAAACGCCCAGCCCTAATTCTATATTGTGTAATTAATATATCTCCTAAAAATAAGGACAAAACAAATCTATGTACGCATTAGCCGATGGCATGCCTTAATTTCTAATCGTAGTTACATAGATTAAAGAAAGATATATATATATATATATATATACATATATGTATATGATTCAAACAAAATCTAACTTGCTTTGAAAAGGAAGTACGCACTTGATTAAGGAATTGTATGTATATACATACACGCAATATATATATATATATATATATATATATATATATATATATATATAAACAAACTCATCCTTAATCATAACGAAGTCACTCATATGTTAATTAGAGAAGCCGATGGATGGGATTACAGATTAATAAAATCAAAACATATGCTTGTTTATATATACCTGCTGGGACAAAATGAGCACAGAAGTATGCTTGGCACCATTTCTTTGAGAGAGAGAGAGAGAGAGAGAGAGTCTTCTGCGAGATCCTATGAAAAACGAGTAGAAGAGGGCTTGGTGTGAATTTATTAAGGATTAAAAAAACCCGATATTTATAATTAAACAACCAAAAATAATATGTGTATATGTGTGTGTATATATATATATATATACACACACAATCGAAGACGTGTCGAAAAATGGGCAAATGAGAAAGTGGTTTGATGCGACTTACATCGAACTTATGCTAAGAAAAAAATAATAATAATGCAAATTATATGTGGGGTTAAAACATTTTGCACTCTCCTATACCTTTACGCTGACGTCCAATATAAGATAAGATATTCATGTCTGTGAAAGGTTTTTTTTCTTAATTGTTTGATTTATGACATTTATATAATACTGTCGGCTTGAAAACAACAGTTGATTACAAACACTTCTTCACGTATAAGATCATATATACATATATATATATTTGTATGTGTTTATGCTGTAGAAATTTGGGTATGCATCAAACCCTTAAACTTCCCATCGAAAACCCTAAAAACACACTAATTAATATCGATCTTTTTTGTCTTCAAAACATAACGTTGGTAGAGAGATGTCTGGTAAAAACTAAATCCCATGCAGTTACGTAACTAAACATTAAAGGTACATATATATATACATATATACACATAAAATATATATGTATAATAATAACGCATATGAGGAGGAGATCGACATATGGGATATATATATATATATATACATATATTCAAGTCGTGAGTGCGCGTGCACGCATGAGAGATATGAGTTCAGAAGAGGGTACGTACATATAGATTTAGAATGGTTTTGGTACGTGTCACAATCGTAAAAGGCTCCTTGCGTCTCGTGGGACGTCAATTTTGGAGCAATCCATTGAGAGGGACGATATGTCGATACAACGACGGGCTATAACAGCGAGCAGCAATAATGCACAAAACATTTCACATTCCAATTACCCAAAAAAAAAACAAAAATCGAATAATGCATAAAAAGGAAGATCCAAGAACACTGAACAGTGCCCGAAAACCGATCAAATAGAGTGCTGAAAAAGGTTGTAAGAACATAGAGAGAGAGAGAGAGAGAGAGAGAGAGAGAGAGAGAGAGAGAGATTGGGAGGAAGCATTTGGAAGAACGCTTAGTTTGGTCCGACACCCGACACCAAGAGATCGCTTAGGACACTCTATAAATAACCCATTTTTCTCTCTTTGTCCCTACACTCCCGCTCCCTTTCTCTCTCAAATTATTCTATCCTCTTCCTCAAAGGCTCACTCATACTACATATCTCGAAATGCATCTATGTTTTTTTCCTTCTTTATTATTATATTTTCCAATATCAAAATGTTTGTGTTTTACATTTTTATCCAATATATATATATATATATATATATATATACACACACACGAAGGTGAGCCTTAATTTGTCATTGAGATGTTGTTAACGTGGTCTACATGTCATGGATTCGAATTATGAAACTTCTCACTGAATTTTAATACACCATAAATACTTTGTGTATCGAACTACTCTAAAATATAAATACATATATAGAATTCTATTAATATAATAACAAACTGTTATAATTTCGTATATTGATAATATATAGAAACCATTTAGTTTTTTTTCCTAAAGACCTTTAGTATTTTCCGATGAGATCCCAATATATCCTCACTTTTAATGTTCACTTTCAATACACGCTGGCAATTTTCCGCTAAGATTGACAAATTTATATTAGATAATAATAATAATAATAATAATAATAATAGGGGGAGGGGGGAACTCGAGTGGGAAAATGACAACATATATAGGTCCATTTAGCTTATGAAGAAGCTCTCAATTTCACAAAAACAAAAATAAGAGCTATGGATATGATATAATCCCAAATTCCTCCCATTTCAACCGAAATCAGTCATTTTCCGATATATATATATAAACTTCAAGTCAAAAAATGGGATGGATCATAAAACTGTGATAAATTGAATAAATTAAAAAGAGAAAAAAAAAATGATATGATGCGTCTGCCGGGAGTCGAACCCGGGTCTATTGCTTGGAAGGCAATTATCCTAACCGTTGGACTACAAACGCCCCTGATTGCTGATATTTTTTGCTCAAGAAGGATGATGTCTCTTCAAATATTCTAAAATTCCCCGATGTTTTCTTCTCTGACCAAACTCCATATTTATATTTATAATTTATTTATTTACTTCCCCTTGAATAATTCATCCATCTCAAAACGTAAGCGGACGCCTTATGGTCCCCCTTTAGCTCCCGATTTCTCCGTCGATTCCTTCTCCCTCTCCATGGCTCTGTAATTTCCTGTTTCAGGTACCATTCTTTTCTCATTCGTCACTCGCAATGGCTTCTGCTGACATTTTTCTTCATCGAATTCTTTTCTTTTTACCATTGTTGTTTTTACGTGATTCGGTTGACTGTTTATCGGACGTGTGCATGATGGGTGTAATCCAGGGGGAGTTTTCCGCAATTTGGCGGATGTTTCGGCTTTGAATGCAGACAACTTTTGGGCTAAAGGAAGGGTGTCTTTGAGTTTTGTTTTCCGATGAAATGTTCCCGTTTTGTTTCCGAGGGATTGTGGATTAGTAATAGCTGAGGATTATAGAGATGGGTTTTCATTTCCATGGGGATTGATTGTGAAGGAACTCTGGTTTTGGTCAAGCTGAGATTTTTGGGGATTGCCCGTAAAATCCCGTCCGTCTTCATGGGCTTCTCGTCATTATTCGGACTTTTGAGTTTTGGCTCTGGGAGAAGTTCTTAGCCTTTCAAAGCATCTGGGTTTCAGGTGTGGGTGTAGATATGGATGAGGAGGCTAGTTCTTGGATTCGAAGAACCAAGTTTTCTCATACGGTTTGTCACCGTATGGATTCGTCGAGGTTAGCCTCTGTCCCTTTTACCCTTAACCAAGAGAGGATTTCTGGAATGAAGACAAGACCAAAGTCGTCGTCTTCGAACAAGCAGTCAATGTTTGATGATGATGATTCAGGGACTCTGCGGAACCCCGTGAGCTCGCAGGCCGACCGATATGTTGTTGGTTCGGAGATTCAGAGAAACCCAGTCACCAATAAACAGAGGTCTGTATCTCCATCACCACAGATGGTTCTGACCGATACGTTCAAGGAAGCACGCTCTGATCGTAAGAGATTTTCCACTCCACACCCCAGAAGAAGGACAGAGTCGGAGAAAGGAATGAAGATGAAGTGGTTCCGTAAAGATTCACTTGGAAAGAGTTCATTCAGTTCACGGTCCCCATCGCAGGTGAATCCTATCAGGGATCTCGGCACGCTGAAAATTCAAGAAAGGGTCATCACCAACATCAAGAAGGAAACTCCATGGACAAAGTATTTCGATCATGGAGGTCGTAGAGTCAATGCTGTGGACACGACCGATGAATACAGCATCGATATGTCCAAGCTGTTTCTTGGCCTCAGGTTTGCACACGGGTTACATAGCCGACTTTACCATGGGAAATACAATGACGAGGCAGTGGCTGTAAAGCTCATAACCGTGCCTGATGATGACGAAAATGGATGCTTGAGAGCTCGTTTAGAGAAACAGTTTACCAAGGAAGTCACCCTTTTATCCCGGCTTCACCACCCAAATGTTATCAAGGTGTGTGTGTGTGTATATATATATATGCCCGTGTGTGGTCGGTATCGTGCTTTTGGTATGTTCAATTCTTTACATTATCCTTTATCGTTTATGTGCTGAAACAGTTTGTTGGAGCGTGCAAAGATCCGCCCGTGTATTGTATCATCACTGAGTATTTAGCCGAAGGGTCTCTGAGGTCGTATCTCCACAAGCTCGAGAACAAGACCCTTCCTTTGCAAAGGTTAATCGCGTTTGCTCTAGATATTGCGAGAGGGATGGAATATATTCACTCGCAACACGTAATTCATCGGGATCTTAAGCCAGAAAATATATTGATAGATGATGAATTCCACTTGAAGATTGCTGACTTTGGCATAGCCTGCGAGGAGGAGTACTGTGATCTGGTGGCTGATGACCCGGGAACTTATAGGTGGATGGCACCTGAGATGATTAAACGGAAACCATACGGGCGAAAAGCCGATGTTTATAGCTTCGGACTCGTTCTTTGGGAAATGGTTGCGGGATCAATCCCATACGAGGACATGAACCCAATTCAAGCTGCATTCGCAGTTGTCCACAAGGTACCCATAACACACAAAATTTCTGTCTCTTCGCTTCTGTCATGGTCGTGATCTTGCATTCGTTTGAAAAGTCATCTCGTAAGGTCACGAGAACATTTACGTTGTTTGAAAAGTTATTCTCGTAAGATCACAAGAGATATGTCTGTTTAAGAATTCATTATAGATCATGAGAACATCATGCAACTGATGAAAAAAAATACTGCTTTATCATGTTTCAGCCATTTGAGGAGACATGAAAAGTTTTGGAATTTTATGTTTTGAACATGTCCAGAACATGAGGCCGCCAATGCCGGATAATTGTCCGGCAGCCATGAGAGCTCTGATAGAGCAGTGCTGGTCGCAGCAACCGGACAAGAGACCGGAGTTCTGGCAGATAGTGAAAGTGATGGAAGAGTTTGAAGCGTCAGTGAGCCGCGATGGAACCCTAAATCTGATCTGTAAGGACCCAAAGAAAGGGTTGAAACATTGGATTCAGAAGCTCGGACCAGTTCATGGCGGGAACTCGACTGGTTCCTCCTCCATGCCTAAGCCTAAGTTCGCTTGATTGAATGTCTCTTTTTTTTTGTGTGTGCACATCATTTGCTGTTGTAATTAAAAAAAAAAAAAAGAGGGTCTTTCGGTTTTGTCTTTGTCGGTATTGTGGTCTGTGGTGAATCGCATTTGCAAACCGGACCGGTTTGGATTTGTTTAGTATTATTGGGAGGTCGTCAGATTTGGATTGTGAGTGTGTTCTTTCGTTCGTTAGATGTGTAATCCAATGGCGATTAAAATTGACAAATTTATCTCTTTCACCAAAAAATTATTTAATTAAATTAGTATAGTTTAAAAAAAAATGGTAAAACAGTTTCCCCTCCTCTCTGATAGGGTTAATTTTGTGGTTTAGGTTTAGAGTTATTTTTGTACTTGTTTAAAAATAATACTCCCTCCGTTTAATTTTAGATGACGTTTTAGAGTTATTTTTTTGTTTTAAAATAAATGACGTTTTGATATTTTCGATGTACTTTTTGATATTTTTTCCAAAATTATCCTTCATTAATAATAGGTAATTACAATATTGTATGAGAGAAAAAATAAAGACATCATAATTACAAAAGGGTATTTTAGACAAAATTTTATTTTTCTTAATATGTGTGTTTAAAGCTAAAACGTCAAATAAAATTAAACAGAGGGAGTATGTTTTTTTAATAGAATCATTAAAAACAGATATTTTGGTCATTTATCTTGTTTAATTCTTTACACGATTCCCTAGTTTTACCTAAAAAAAATACTTCATTCATTCGTTTCAAAATATTTATAGTTTTAGATTATTTTCAATATTTTAAAATATTTGTAGTTTTATATTTTCAAAATATTTTTTATAATAGTTTTTAATTTTATCCCTACCAAATTCTAATACATTATTAATGATTACATTATTTTTAGTTTTTATCATCAAATAAGGATATATATAACTTTTGATCAATTTTCTTAAAAATTGTGAAACATCTAAAACAACAAATATTTTAAACATTAGGATTTTAAAATTAAAAAATGCACAAAATAAGAGGAAGATAGCAATAGCATCATCCTATTACATTTTAAACTTTTTTTTATTAAAGGGAAAAAAAAGAAGGTACCATTATTCTGGGAGTAGGATATATTAATATGACTGATGAGGAAGAAGAGCGAAGAGCGTTGGATGGGGAGTGGGGATTAGGGAAGAGGGCAAGCCTCGATGTTCCATATTTCCTTGGCGTACTGAGCGATGGTTCGGTCGCTGCTGAACTTCCCGCAACCAGCAGTGCTCATTATCGACATCTTCATCCATCTCTTCTGGTCCCTGTCGCAACACAGCATCAAATTAGCATATGATTTCTTCATCATTCCATGCATCCAACCATCTTTAATAATGTGGTTAAGATTTGTGTCCTGGCAATTCAGTTTCTGATAATGGCAACATGAAGCCTTTTGTTAGGGTGGTCTTACTTGTAGGCTTCATCCACTTTGGCCTGAGCATCCATGTAGCTCGGGAAGTCATACCCCACGAGGAAATAGTCTCCTCGCCCATAACCCGAGTTACCCTCCAGGGAATCGAGAAGCGGGTTGTAATCGTATTTCCCAAACACTCCACTCCTGATATATTCCTTCGCCTCTTCAAAACGCGGGTCGGGTTTGAACTGATGGATTTCCACAACCACACATCACAGACACTTTTGTTAGAGCAATGTCAAAAGAAAAAGAAAAAACCGAGACTGAATGTCATGCACATCATAATTCAGATTATCATCCACGAGCAAAGTGATCGCACCAGTCCATCTTGTCGTTCTTTTCGCAGAAGTGGAACCTGATCAGCCGTTGCGCCAAAGAGAAAGAAATTATCTTGGCCAATCTCCTCTCTAATCTCGACATTGGCCCCATCAAGTGTTCCTATGATAAGGCAGCCATTCAGAGCAAATTTCATGTTGCTCGTTCCACTCGCTTCCATACCCGCTGTGCTTATGTGTTGCGACAGCTCACTCCCTGGTATTAGCATCTCTGCTACAGATACGTTGTAGTTCGGGACAAATACCACCTGCAAAGGTACTATATCAGAATCACGAGAGACATGATGGATTATGGATAGAAATCACTATGTGGTTCTAACTCTATCATTCCAAGGAATATGATAAATAAAGATGTCTACTTGACCATTTGAAACACCTGACAATAGTACATGAAATTCACTGCATCATTAGCTGATGAGAAATTTTCCGTCCCTCGAAACGTTATTTTGAGATGTTCAGGTTCAGTTCAATGGAAAAAATGAATATGTTGGTGAACAGCAATCTTCAGAAATCATTGGAAAAAAATGGGCAAGGAAAATCGTTCTATACATGAAATGCAATGATATGTTGGTGAACATCAATCTTTTATTACCCAAGTAAATATCATCCTGACCCAACCATTGTATTGTAGTAAGTCGTTTTAGTCGAAATGTTATCTGATGCATAAAAACCTGAAAACAGAGCAATTCATGTGTTACCTTCAAGTACTCATTGACCTCTGGATCATTGTTGACCACATCACCCACATCGTTTACCAGCTTTACAATCCGTTTTGCGTTGGTGTAGGTTGCAAAAGCTTTTCCCCCTATCATGACAGTACGAGGAACTTCTTTCTTCCTTTCCTCAGGCTTCATCTCCTGGTAAAAATTTCAGTTTGCAGAAGAGACAAGACAACATATGTCATGCAAAAAAAAAAACACATAAACACCTGATTTAAGACCCTGGTCGGTTGAAGGCTTTGTGGACGCTGCAATGTTATCTTTTGTAATATCTAAATAACTTTTAACTTCAAGACAATGTTTAAGCCAAGAATTTTATTTTGTTTCACCATCTTCCTTGTATTAAATGAAAAGCCAGGGAGAAAAGCTTCTATAGACTACTAAGGCTTTGGCCAGAATCTGCAAAACTGCAAGAATCCAAATGGCTTTCATTGCATGATGAGCAGATTATACCTTCAATTTCTTGAATTTGTATATTACTCCAAGAATGTTCAGAAGCTGCCTCTTGTATTCATGGATGCGCTTCACTTGTATGTCAAATAAACTTGTCGAATCAATGCTCTCACCAGTCACTCGCTTTATATACTGAGCCAGACGTTGCTTATTGGCCATCTTAGCGGAAGCCCACTCAGATTGGAGTTCTTCATTGTCGGAAAACTATCAGAAAGAAAAAATAGGATCAAGGATCACTGCAGCTAAAGCAAAAGTGATCAAGAGTAAAAGGGCCCATCTAAAATGTTCTAAAACTTGTACCTGTCGAAGACCAGCAAGCAGGTCGAGATTGGTAATCCATTTATCTGTTTTCAACCACTTTGTGATTATATCACTGAGCTCAGGACTGCAGAAACGGAGCCACCGTCGAGGCGTGATGCCATTAGTCTTGTTTTGAAACTTGTTCGGCCATATCGAGACATAGTCAGCGAACAACTCTGACTTCAAGATATCACTGTGTAACTGGGCAACACCATTCACCTACAGAAGGGCCGACAGTAAATGACGAAAGCTTGAAAGCAAACAGATCAAAAGAATTTAAAAACAATAGATGTTGAAAAAAGGAAATCTTACTGTGTGTGAGGATACAACACATAAGTTAGCCATTCTCACAACTGGCTTATGAGGATTGTGATCTAAGATGCACAAACTTGAAATCTTATCCTCGAGATCAAAGCGTGTATCTCGTATGGTTGCAACAAACTGCCAAAAAAAATGGTAACATCATGTCATAGAAGCACAAGACAGAGAAATCGTCGAAATGATTAATGACGTGTACCCTCTTATCAATCTCTTCTATGATCTCCATATGACGAGGAAGTAGCTTCCACATCAATGGCTGCGACCACTTCTCCAGTGCTTCAGGAAGGACAGTGTGATTGGTGTAAGCAATGGTCCTGTAAACTTCACAACTTAGTCCAAAATAGTAATGTGGATAATAAAAGTTTCTTTTAAGTAAAGCCGAGAGCTTTCTACACGTAAATGTGTTACCTTGACGTCACATCCCAAGATTCCTCCCACCCAAGTCCTTCATCATCCATAAGCAATCGCATGAGCTCGGGGATTGCAAGAGTTGGGTGTGTGTCATTAAGTTGGACAGCAACTTTGCTTGGAAACTCAGACCACTGCCGCTTGCCTTCGCCAGTGCTTCTCTCTTTGAATCTTGATATGATATCCTAAAATAGACAAGCGAATGGAAATATTCAAAAAAATTACCAATTGGCAAACACATTACCTCTTAATAAGTGGATATTTAATTTTGTGTAAAACGAACTAGTTTCCAAACTTTTGCCTGTTTCTGTTCAGTTACTAACTAATGGCTGTTTTCGCAGACAATCCCGTGCGGAGTTTCAAATATATCAAATACATTATGACTTCAAAACAAGGTGATACTTGCAGAGACTACAGAATAAATCTATGGCCAAATTGACAAACCTGAAGCGAAGCACTGCAGAGAAAGAATTGCTGTTTCAACCGCAAAAGCTTCCCATTCTCGGTAGCATCCCCTGGGTATAAAATAGTACAAATCTGCACGCAAGTAGCACATTGTAATAGACATAATAAAAATGGGTACAAGCCATACAGCAGAAAAGGCTGAGCCTTAAGTGGGAATGAACGATTCTAACCTGTTGAGCTCGAGAATGCAGCTGTGCAGCCAATTCATATTGTCCCTCATTGAACTGAAAAAGGTCGAGATCCTCCGCTCTGGCTTTTGCTTCCCAGAGGCGAAGACTGATCGTGTTCTTGGTTTTATATCCTGGGATCGGCACGTCGTATGCCAGAGCTTGCAAAACCTCGCCACCGACCCATTTTCGCCTGAAAAGCAGTCAGTTTAAGAATCAAAATGTTTAATAACAGGCTCTGTGACAACAACAGTAGACACTGTTGCTCATTCATCATCCATGAGTGCATATATGCAAAGTAACTGTGTAATCATGCATGTCCTGCATTAACACTTACGATCCAAAACCTCGCCACCGACCCATTTTCGCCTGAAAAGCAGTCAGTTTAAGAATCAAAATGTTTAATAACAGGCTCTGTGACAACAACAGTAGACACTGTTGCTCATTCATCATCCATGAGTGCATATATGCAAAGTAACTGTGTAATCATGCATGTCCTGCATTAACACTTACGATCCATCTGGATTTATCTGAACACTGCCGAAAAATCTGACAGGGAATATCACGTCGTGCCTCACAATTTCCCACGGGCTGAACTTCTACAGTTTCCATAAAAATGAAGCGTTATGATTATGGAATGTATCCAGTTTTCTTCAGAACTAGAAATCCTCAGTACAGATCATCATCATCACCTCAAGCCAGTCCTCTGCAATTTCTTCTTGACCGTTCTTCGTGATTAGTTGTTTGAAAAGCCCGTATCTGTACCTCAACCCATAACCCCAAGCAGGCAAATTTAAGGTCGCCATCGAGTCCAGGAAGCACGAAGCAAGTCTCCCCAACCCACCATTTCCCAGAGCTGCATCTTTCTCCTATAAGTCACGACGTGAAAGCTTAAATCACGTCTCAAAGTGAGAGATGGTAAAGAATTTTATCTAAGTCATGAATCTCTTTCGTTAACCTGCTCGGCTATCTCTTCAAGCTCGTGACCCAGCTTACGTAGAGCATCAGCATATGGACCTTGAAGGTCCAAATTCCCGATCGCATTTGTCAAAGCACGACCTTGGAGATACTCCATTGACAAGTAGTAAGTTTGCTTCGGATCAACTTTGTGAAAGTGAAGATACGTCTCATTCCACAGCTGCAAAAAACAATTCAAACCACCCACCATAACCTATATGTCAATATGCATCAACAAGAATAGAGTTCGTTTTGGATCAACTTTCTGAAAACGAAGATAAGTCCCATTACGCATCCTCCCCAAAAAAAATCCAAAAACAACCACCGTAACCACATGATCTATTATACACACATACACATGTAGATTCATTAGTTTTAGCTCTCAAAATTGTCTTCGACAACAGAAGCGGTCGGAAAAAGTTCTGAATCGCTGAGTACCTGAACGAGGCGATCGCGGACGCTCTCCGCGGTGGCGTAGAGAGCTTGCTCAGGCTCGAACTTGAAAGGGGAAAAATGGGGAGTGTACTTAGCGTGGTAACCGATATTCTCCGCAATCGCCGTGGCATCGTCGGAATCCGGGTTCGCCTTCGCCGGGACTTTGACCGGAAAATCGATCGCAGTCGAACCGTTGGTTTTAGCCGATGTTGCCATGGCTAAATTCCCTGCAACTCTGACTATGCTTAAAAATTCTTCACAAACAAAACTAATGAACAAAAAAACAATACAGAAAAAAGACAGCACTATACAAACAAAAATATCGCATAATCATATATATATATATATATATATATAGAGAGAGAGAGAGAGAGAGAGAGAAAACGAAGGAATGGTCGTAGAAAAGAAACCACGAAATCCAAGATGGCGTGAAGATCACCGATATTCAGAAAATCACTCGACAGAAGAATGACAACAAGAAATCGGGAGAGAAATGGACTGAAACATCAAACGATAAGAACACGATAAAGGGGCGAGGACAGACCTTCGATGGCGGAATCTGGCAACAGACGCACGAGTACTTCACCGTATAGGAAGAGGAACTCGCAAGCAGAAGGACACTCGGTGATTCCCCCTTAACAATTCCGGTAGAGAGTATATGAGGAAAGAATATACGAATGAAAAATCTGGAGATATTTCAGACGCAAAACGACAGAAATGTTACTTCTCACATTATTTTTGGGGATTTTTTTTTTAAATAATTTTTCTGGGAGGGGCCGAAGGATGAGAAATGTGAGAATCACGATAAAGCCTCAAGTGAAGTGTACTCTTGTTGTTTTTTATTTAAAAATATCTTGACGGGCCCACATTTTTTTTCCTTTATTCATAAACGCCCATCTAAAATTGTTTGACGCTAAAAAGGTCCAATAATTGTCAATCTCGTCACGAGAAATATGAAGATCAATTAATATCTCTCTTCTTCTATGTAAATCTTGTGATATTTTGAAGGGAAAATGACATTTTTCTACACGAAATATTTAAAATATGTACACGAATTTTGAATTTGACAAAAAACTAAACCAAATTATTAAATATGCCAAATTTATACACGAACTCCCCAATTTAACTGCAATTTTCTACACAATACGAAAACAGCATTAAATATCCGTTAACCGATGACGTGGCACGCCATATGGCATCTGACATGGCACGCCACATGAAAAATTTTGTCATGTCAGCATGCCACGTCAGATTTAAAAAAAAATACAAAAAAATTCGAAAAATTGCAAAAAAATAGATTAAAAAAAACAAATAATCAGAAAACAATTGAAAAAAAATAAAAATAAAATAAAAATGAAAAGAAAAAAAATACATATATATATACATATATATTCATATCTATATACAAAATACAAATACAAATATAAACATATATACTCCTATATATGTATATATACTTATATTTTTTTTTATTATATATATATGTACGTATGCATATATATATACATACATATATACTTGTATATGTATTTATATATATATATATATATATATATATATATGTATGTGTATATATATAAATATACTTGTATGTATGTATATAAATTGGTATAAATGCATGTATATATGTGTATATTTTTTATTTGATATATATAGACATATATATACATAGGAGTATTTATGTTTATATTTGTATTTGTATGTGGATAAAATATATATGTATATATATATATTTTTTTATTTTGTATGTATGTATGTATGTATATATATGTATATGTATATATATATACATGTATATGTATTTATATATGTGTATGTGTATATATATAAATATATTTGTTTATATGTATATGTATATATATTTGTATAGATGTTAGTATATATATATATGTGTATATGTTTTAATTTGTATATATATAGATATATTTTATATAGGAGTATATATATTTATATTTGTATTTGTATATAGATATGAATATATATGTAGGATTATATATATATATATATATATTTTAAATAGGAGTATATATTTTTTTAAAAAAAATTCGATTTTTTTTCAGATTTTTTTTGGATTTCTTAAAAAATCTGACGTGGCATGCTGACATGACATAATTTTTCATGTGGCGTGCCATGTCAGACGCAACGTAACGTGTCACGTCATCAGTTAATGAATATTTAATACCAATTCGAATTGTGTAGAAAATTGCAATTAAATTGGATAATTCGTGTATCAATTAAATTATATATTATCCTTCACCAAATTTTATCCCTTCTCATATGCGAACTATGGATTCAGAGATCAGGCCCAGGCCCAGGACCAGGCCCACTTCTCCTTGCTAAATGACCTCACCAATTTTAACATTTTTTTTAAAATTAATTTGTCCTTTTTTTTCATACAGTTTTGTCTAATTTAAAACATTTTGTAACACATCCATTGCCCACTGGCACTGTTAAGAGAAAACATCATCGCAATGCATTTGTACATTTTCTGAATCTTTAAATAAACATTGTGTATAAATTATATTTTCAGTGTGGACCTACGGTACGAGATTCCATTCAATTAAAATTGCCGTAGATGTAGAAATAATATAAACAATGAAAAAATCCAGGCGGGACAGCTCAAACCAGGGACTATTACTCGGATTCACGGCGAAGAAGAAGCTTCGATCGATCTAGTTCGATCAAGAGACCGGGACTTCTCGAGATCAATGAATTGAAAGCTATTTCGAACGCCAAGGTATCACCCGAAACTGTTGGATTGTTTCATGGCGCGAAGTTACTAGTTACAGAGAAGGAACTAAGAGATTCAAACTGGTATTCAATCAAAAGCTACACACCTGAGACTGTCCAATTCGACGTTAAAGGTGAGGTGAAGGAGGATGGGTTTGAATTAAAAAAGTCTAGAAGCAAATGGGCTAAAGGTTGGAGCATTTGGGGATTGATTCAGAGGAAAAACCAGATGAAGAACGGAATCAAAACAGGGAAAAGCTTGAAACTTGAAGGGAATGGGGACGAGGGTTCATTGGCTGAGTCTTTGTTAAAGCTTAGGAGAGTCGCCAAAGGAGAAAGCAATGGCGATGTGAGCCAGAAGCTCATCAGGAGCTACAGTGTCAGCGCAAGAAAGTCCTGCGATGGTGGTGGGTTTAACATTCATAATGGTGGTTTTGAAGGTGGAAGAAGCTCGTGTGATGGCTTGTTCCATGGCTCCATTAATGGCGTCGAGGCTAAGCAGAGTCATCTTCTACAGATGAAGGGCACGTATTCTCCCGACAACCTCGAAAAAGGTATGTTCAGATTCTATTTGACGCCATTGAGGAGCCATAAGATGAGCAAATCTGGTAAATGTAGACTGATGAATTAGTTGATGTGAGTTTGTAGGGTTCATGGTTGGTGAATGATATGAATACACTCTTGTAAACTAATTCGTTTGTTAAATCCAACGAACTTGGAACACCTAAAATGCAATCTTGTGCTGTAGTTAGTAACTTATGATGAACACTATGACGAGTTTAGTAAATTAATAAACCATCAAATCAACGATGATGAAGATGTTCATATACCATCTTTAAAACTTTCAAGAACCAGAAAACAAGGTACAGAATCTAGATTATGAAATTAATGGGAGTGTATATATATTCAAAGTGCTGTCATTTCTTGGCGAAGAGGCCACCAAAGCCGCCGTTCTTCTTGGGAGGGACAGCTACCGAGTTCTTGCCGCCGCGGGTGGTTCCCCGGCCGTTTCCTCCGGTGGTTCCCTTCTCCTCGACCTTTTTCAGAATGGGATCTGTCTCGTAGAACTGATCTTCCTTCGTCAAATTCCCGAGAACCCAGTCGAGAAAACCCTTCTCCTCCTTTGCTCCGACGGCTGTTCCCTTCGCCGTCGCCGCGTACACCCTCACGGTCGCCGGAGCAAAGCTTATCAGAATCGAAGAAGCCATTTGACTCTCTCTCTCTCTCTCTCGCTAATGGGGTGTGGCCTTCGTGTGGCTTTTGTTACGAATTAGATTATAAAGTGGATGTGTAGTTGGTGAATCTCAGCCGTTGGATCGTTTTTACCACTGTATCTCCACAGGTGTCTTATCTCCTCTCTCTTTTTTTTCGTCTACATAAAATATTTTTGAAACTCCTGATTTTTCGTATGCATGTGTTTCAGTGTTTGTGAGCTGAACATATACATACACATGTGTATATATGCACGAGGAGATGGTTATGAATATGGTTATATGCTGAATGAAATGTATGAATGTGGAGGTGACACGTGGCTTCTCAAGAAGCCATGCTTCTTTGGTTGGATGAAAATGGCCCTTAATCCTTATGGTTCCATGATTTTGTATTCAACCAGCTCCAACGAACAAAATAAATTAATATATCGACCGTATTAATTTTATGTTCATTTTAAATTAATATATTTTTAGAAATAAAAGATATAACTTTTTTATTTTTATTTTATGGAATTAGAGTTTCTAATAAGGATGACCATTTCGGATTTCGTTTGAGGTTCGGTTCGGTCGGTTCGATTAATTTTTGGTTTGGATTCGGTTCGTTTTCGGTAATAAAAATTATTTTTTCAAAAAAATTATCAGTTTTTTTGATTATTTTTTTATTCGGATCGTTTTTCAATTTTCGGGTTTAAAAAAATTATAACCATTCGATTTTGATATCAGATTCGATTCGAATATGATTATATCTTATTTGGTTCAGTTTGACTGTGTTAACTCTAGTTTCTAATATAGTTAAAAAGATTTACTGAATTAATTGGAGCCCATGGATTCAAAAGAAAAAATAATGCATCATTTTTGCGTGCGTCTTTCTTGGGCCCATGATTCGGCCCATGGGCTTTATGTAACGGATTACATTGCGACTAGAATTAACGGAACCATCATCTTCAACTCTTATAAGCCTCGAATTCCAAAAGTCTAACACGTGTCTTTTACAAGGAAAAGCTTTTTTTTTTTTTAAATAAGAAAGGTAGTTTATAATAATTTTCGTTTCTGGAAATTATTTGTTCTATATTATATACAGTTATATGTTTCTTGATCGTAAGCCACATATTGAATAGAAAAATATCCATTTTTTTAATTTTGACATATTTTGGAAATTATTTATTTCAATCCGTTCGTTCAAAAGGCAATAATTATTTAATGACAAAACAATAATAATATATAATAATCTAGCATTCAATATCATATTCCAAATTTAAAGTAACATTGTGTAATTACCCGCACTTATAAAATACATCGTACGTACAATTTTGTATATTATGAAAAGAATTTGCAAACATTTGTCGAAAAAGAGATTTTGTTGGTTTGGTGATCTGAAATTTTGACACAAAGTGTCAAAAAAAGGGGCCAAAGATCGGCATCTACGTTAAGACCCGTTCCCTTTCAAACTCAGTTACTTAATTGCCTCCAATAAAAAATTTAATTACATATAAATCAACTTTTTTTTTATAATATATATCACGTACTCATGTACAATCAATAACTGAGGAAACTATACATATATATATATATATATATATGATATTCACGTTGAATATTTTTTTTGGTTAACCGTGGAACCCATCGCAACAGTCTTTCGGGTCAGACACCGGTCGATCCTGCGGAACGAAACGACATTTCGGACAGTAAATTTTCGGTTCCACGCAATAAACGACAAACTATACAGAACAGATAAACCAGACAAAACTGATCGATTCATAAAAAATTTAGATCTTAAGAGGAATCGAACCCACGATATCATGTAGAAGAGATTTGTCATTTTACACTTTGTGACTTCCCATTATTATTTTTTTTTTTTTTGGTAACCGGGTTTTCTGGACCGAGGCCCAGACTAATCTCGGGACCGAAAGTCAGCCATGTGATTTGAATTATGCGCTTTTTCCCCAGCCTGGGATTCAAACTCGGGACGATACAGACGCTTTGCTCCCCCATTTCACCGGTTAAACTATTCTTGAATCCCATTATTATTATTATTATTATTATTATTATTATTATTATTATTATTATTATTATTATTACGGAAAAAAGAGAAGCCGGAGAAGTTATCTTTCTATAAACTGAACTACTCACTCTATCTGTCCTCACGATATGAGAGTCAAATGTATCTTTTGTTGTCCTCCACTTCCAACTCTACACTCCAAATTGTTTATATATATTTATATATTTTTTCTATTTTTTATTTTTTATTTGGGGGTTTAGATTAATTGGGATTGGGGAAAACCCTAAACCCCCGAGATTCCCATAATTGGCCACCTGCCTTTGGACCAAACCATATTACCTTCTATACGAAATTATATTTTTCTTAATTAATTTTACATACGTAATATAGGTCTCCTTCATAAAATCTTTTGTAACCATCTTGTCTCTCTTGATCTATTTTTTTCTGCCTGTTGTTGTTGATAACCATATTATTATTATTATTATTTTTTGGGTTTTCATATTATTATTATTTTTACATTCACACTACAGCTGCTATGTTATTGAATTTTACTGTGTTCAACTAATGCTTAATAAAATCCCGCGGTATACACACACACATATATATATACATACACATATATATAACAAGGTGCGGGTGTATACACAAGTAATTTAAAAAAAATAAAAATAAGTAGCATATAGCACCGTACATAATCGTATATCGATTACATACATTAGCTCCCGTAGCATTTTTTTAGTGAAAGCTTTCGTAGCATTCTTACGCACATATATACACGCATTTCCTATCGACCCAATGGTTCCCAAATTATTTTTTTCCCAACTACTCTCTCCTAAAACTTTCTCTGTATAGTATCTATCAATTATCAATAATAATCTGTATATACATACATATATAAATATATATATTCACATCCTTCACAATATATATATTGAACCTTCGAAACAAAAAAAAAATATTGTACAAACGTTGGAAATTTTCCAACATTGGTCTGCATACAAAACCATAGCACAGTCCATAACAATTTATATATATATATAATCTTTATCGATTGTTTTGAACAGGGAATATATGGAAAACGTTACCGTATACCTCGGCGTAGCTACCGTGGTGATATCGGTTTACGCTCTATGGTTTTACCTTCTTTCCAGGAGACTCACCGGTCCGAGAGTGTTGCCTCTGGTCGGAAGCTTACCGTTTCTGATCGCAAACCGGAGTCGAATCCACGATTGGATGGCCGACAATCTCCGCTCCTCGGGGGGCACGTACCAAACATGCACCATCATGATACCTTTCGTGGCCAAGAAACAAGGGTTTTACACCGTCACGTGCCATCCGAAGAATCTCGAACATATCCTCCGGACCCGTTTCGACAACTATCCGAAAGGGCCGATGTGGCGAACCGCCTTCCATGATCTGTTAGGACAAGGGATCTTCAATAGCGACGGCGAGACCTGGCTCATGCAACGTAAAACGGCGGCGCTGGAATTCACGACGAGGACGTTGAGGCAAGCCATGGCTCGTTGGGTGAACCAGACTATCAAGAACCGGTTATGGATAATCTTAGACCGGGCGGTTAGAGATTCCAAACCGGTCGACCTTCAAGACTTGTTCTTAAGGTTGACTTTCGACAACATATGCGGTTTGACTTTTGGTAAGGACCCGGAAACGCTGTCGCCGGAGCTGCCGGAGAATCCGTTCGCCGTTGCATTCGACACAGCGACCGAGGCCACGCTTCAGCGGCTTCTTTACCCTAGTTTCTTGTGGAGGGTCCAAAATATTGTAGGGATCGGATCTGAGAAAAGACTGAAGAATAGCCTCCAAGTTGTGGAAGATTACATGACCGAAGCTATTCGTGCTCGGACAAAATCTCCGTCCGACGATCTTCTGTCTCGGTTCCTTAAGAAGCGAGACGTGGACGGAAACTCGATCCCGAAAGAAGTGCTCCAACGCATCGCACTCAACTTCGTGCTGGCCGGACGAGACACGTCGTCGGTGGCTCTGAGCTGGTTCTTTTGGCTCGTCATGAACCATCCCCAAGTGGAGGAGAAGATCGTGAGGGAAATATCGACGGTTCTGAGAGAGACACGTGGCGATGATCGGAGGAAGTGGACGGAGGAGCCATTGGTGTTTGACGAGGCCGACCGCCTGGTTTACCTCAAGGCTGCTTTGGCTGAAACGCTGCGGTTATACCCTTCTGTTCCTCAGGTGAGGGGAACGTATTAATGATTCTTGATATTTGGATATTATTAATTTATTACGCACTTTATTGACAAATAAAAAAGCTAATAAATACTCTCATTTTATTTAAAATCAGAAAAATGGAATTCCTCAAGGAAATATAGGGAAAGTAATATTTTAAATTCAAAAAGCTTGAAAATAGTTATAAAAGGAAAACATGTCAGGACGACCTTGGACCTATAGATTACGTTATTTGCAAGTATAAATTTAATATTTCATTCACAGAAAATTAATTAGTTGGTCCAACATGCCAAATGGGACAGGACTTCAAGTACGTGGTGGAGGACGATGTTATGCCGGACGGGACGTACGTGCCGAGAGGCTCGACCGTGACGTACTCCATCTACGCCATCGGACGGATGAAATCCATTTGGGGCAAAGACTGTCTTGAATTCCGACCGGACCGTTGGCTGTCGGCCGACGGTGACCGGTTCGAACCCCCCAAGGATGGCTACAAGTTCGTGGCCTTCAACGCGGGACCGAGAACCTGCTTGGGCAAGGACCTGGCCTACCTCCAGATGAAGTCCGTCGCCTCCGCCATCCTCCTCCGTTACCGGCTCTGCCCCGTTCCCGGTCACCGAGTCCAGCAAAAGATGTCCCTCACTCTCTTCATGAAGAACGGCTTACGCGTTTTCTTGCGACCTCGTCCCCACGAGCTTTTGCATGCGTAATTCGATGGTGTTTCCGTCAATCGAGAAGCCGGGGAAGGGTATATGAGTCAAGATGGAGGTTAACGGAGGGTATATATGTCATTTCAATTGTTATTTATTATTCTAAGCAAATGTCCTTTTCTTACATATGTACATTGTCATTTCTCACTTTGTGATGTTCGGGTTTGTTCAACTCTTGCGAGTGAAAAAAGTTTCTATTGATTTGAAAATTAATTTGGAAAGTAAGATTTTATATATACTCAGATAATAATCTTGATGAACAATACGTATTTTGTGTTTGGGTTATATATATATATATTGCACTTCACTTTGGTTATATTTAATATTTGCCTTCTTTCTAATTACTCCCTCTCAAAATAATTGTTATTTTAGATTATTTCACATTTTTTAAGAAAAAATAGAAAAAGTCATATATACAATTATTTAACGATAAAAACAATGTTATTATTAATAATTTATTAGAATTTAATAGGGATAAAATTAGAAACTATTGTAAAAAAATGTTTTGAAAATGTAGAATGATAAATATTTTGAAACATGAAAAATAACCTAAAACTACAAATATTTTGAACCGGATAGACTAATGGTATAACGTTGTGTGTTGGTCCAACTTTTTGTTCCACGTGGAATTGCGTGTAAATTTATGATGATCATTATTGGACGGTTGGTTATGAATATATATACACTATATAATGTTCGCATGATCGGTGTGTGTAGGGGTCGGGTACCTCCGTACGGGCAAATTAAAAACGACAGTTAATTGCTCGCCCAAAGTGTTTGAATATGGGCGATGAAACCATCGTTCTTATTCTTATGTTATACACTCGCCATACGATTTTCCTTGTTTTCCACTTGAAACATATTTATTTATATGGCCCAATACATCTCTGCTCAATGAGAACGCTATTTAACTACCACATGTGGGGACATTTATGATAGCGTCCAATGAGACGATGCCACGTAGCCCTAGTTGGTCAAGTGACCAAGCAGGGCTATTTTAGTCATTCCACACGCTGCATGTACGCATCAACTGTGTGTGTCGGTAGATATCTCTCTCTCCCTCTGTATATAACGCGAGTTGCCAAAGTAGGCGAAGTGCAACGGAGGGATAAAAATCATCGATGGCTACGAAACCGGGAATCCTCACGGAATGGCCTTGGACCTCTCTCGGTAGATTCAAGGTATATATGTGCTTTTCTCTTTATAATACATATATTGGTTCATGTGTTTACGTGTATATAATATAAGATGGTTGAATTTATGGTATACGTTACGTGTGTGTGTGTGTGTGTTTGGAAATGGAAGTTCGTGATAGTGGCGCCATGGGTGGTGGACAGTACGTACAAGTTCATGAGAGGGGAGGAGAGCGAGAGGGATTTGGTATACTTCCTCGTATTTCCGATGCTGCTCTCCAGAATTATCCACAACCTCCTCTGGATCTCTCTCTCTCGTTACGTCACTGCCAAAGGCAATAGACGCATCGTCGACAAGGGCATCGACTTCAACCAGGTCGACAGGGAGACCAACTGGTACGTATCGTACGCGCGTGTGTGTATAATATATGTACGTATACTTATCTCCACGACCATGGTTTAAATCCAGAACGTAAACCACTGGCCACATAAACCCTTTTAAAAGTTATGATTTTGATCTATACGAACTTTAAGATATAAGTGTATATATATATACCGGTAAAATTGCTTAATTAATTTTGGTTGGAATCACATATATATGCTTTCTTCCTAAACTTGGTTAGAAATATGATTATTAATCCACTAATTGATGGCCTAATAGTTGAGAGGTTGAGAAGTGATAAAATCATTTCAAGATCCTGAGTTCAATTCTACTGATGTAGAAGAGAAGCCACAATTAATTACGTGCAGACTGATTCTAGATCTAGAGAGATTAAGTAGACTTACGATCCCGTGAACCTCCTAATTATTAAAAAAAAAACATGATTACCAAAACTAGACACATGATATCACAACTAAATGTCTTAATTAAAAAAAAAATCTAGTATTCCTTTTTATTTATATCTTGTGTGTCTCATATTAGCAATATTTCACAACTAATGGAGAATATTGGTTAGCGCCGGGTTTAACGTAATACATGTTCAAAGTTAACACATCCAACCCTTTTTCGGATGTTAAATTCCTCCATGATCATATATATATATATATAATATGGTTCATATATACAGGGACGACCAAATATTGTTCAATGGAGTGCTGTTCTACATCGGGTACACGTTTCTGCCGGAAGCGAAGAAACTGCCGATGTGGAGAACGGATGGGGTGGTGATGGCGGCTCTGCTTCATGCGGGTCCCGTCGAGTTCTTGTACTACTGGCTTCACAGAGCTCTCCATCACCACTTCCTCTACTCTCGCTACCATTCTCACCATCACTCCTCCATCGTCACCGAGCCCATCACCTGTAAGCCCCGTTACATACATACATGGCATGCATGCATACATACATACAAACATACATACTATGCGTAACAAATTTAATGTGCAATCTTGGGATTTTACTACAGAACGTCCGTTATCATGCACCGGATATTAAATGCGGTCCTTTAATTTGGGTGTGACGAGGCATATGCATGACTAAAACAAGCATATAATTCCCATTTCTGTGTTAGTGGACCTATGGCAGGGACCTATGGCAGGGATACATGGAAACATTGCTAATTAAGCGTACGAAGCTGATATTTAATGTAATAAGGAATTTAGTGCGTGTGGGTCCAGCTCAAACAGCAGCCAGCAGGCAGTGTCGTGTCGTTCCAATTTCAGGCTTGCTTCAACAAAAGTATTATTAGGGTTTTATAGCTATAACTATATATATGGTATAATCACATGGGAATGGATATATGTGTGTGTGTATGTATATACATGTATGAAGTTTTTGGCAATATTATAGTATAATGGCATACAAAGAATATACGATGGTGTATATGGATATGCAGCGGTGACACATCCATTTGCGGAGCATATAGCATACTTCACACTGTTTGCGATACCGACGCTAACGACGGTGATGACGAAGACGGCGTCGATGGCATCGTTGGGTGGATACATCTTCTATATTGATTTCATGAACAACATGGGACACTGCAACTTCGAGTTCCTCCCCAACCGCCTCTTCCGCATCTTTCCCCTCTTCAAGTTCCTCTTCTACACCCCCTCGTACGCTCCTCTCTCTCTCTATATATATATATATACACACACACATATATATATATATATATTTGAATTGAAAAGACGTGAAATCTTTTTTTTTTTTTTGTATGGAATATATTCAAATGGAACTCATGCATGCATGTGTTTTGAAACGTGAAACACTGGAAACACAGATTCCACTCGCTGCACCACACACAGTTCCGGACAAATTACTCGCTCTTCATGCCCTTCTACGACTACGTCTACGGCACGACCGACGAATCCACGGACTCGACGTACGAGAAATCTCTGGAGAGAGGCGAAGAGACACCGGACGTGGTCCATCTGACGCATCTCACCACCCCTGAGTCCATATACCATCTGCCCATCGGCTTTGCCTCTTTCTCCTCTTACCCTTTCTCCTACAGATGGTTCATGCGCCTCTTGTGGCCTCTCACCTCTCTCTCCATGTTCTTCACTCTCTTCTATGGCCGGCCCTTTGTCTCCGAGAGGAACTCCTTCAAGAATCTCAAGTTGCACTCTTGGGTCATCCCAAGATACAATCTCCAGGTCATGCATGGATGCCTCTTTATATATGTATATATGCATATATCATCTCTTAATTTGATGATCTGTTGATCGACGAGTTAACATGGGTTTTTCTTGATTTGGGACGTTGACACAGTACTTTTTAGAATGGAGGAAAGAAGCTATCAACAAGATGATCGAGGAGGCGATACTGGAGGCGGACAGGAAAGGAGTGAATGTGTTGAGTCTAGGGCTCATGAACCAAGTAAACCAGACAAGTCTCTTCATACAGATTCCTCATACGAATTTGCGATAAATTCGCGAGGAAAGAGT
>NW_010968505.1:3862313-3886679 GCF_000463585.1 Tarenaya hassleriana | reverse complement strand
AAAGAGTGAATTACCATGACGTTTGAATGAATTAACAGGGGGAGGAGCTGAACAGGAACGGAGAGGAATACATAGAGAAGCACCCAAAGGTAAGAATGAGAGTGGTGGATGGAAGCAGCTTGGCCGCTGCTGTGGTAATCAACAGTGTCCCCAAAGGGACAGTCGATGTTGTAATGAGAGGATCTCTCACAAAAGTCGCCTATGCCATTGCCTCTGCTCTCTGCCAAAAGGGAATCAAGGTCTTTTCCTTTTTTACTTATACCCTCCATCCATCTTATTTCATTACTTAGCTTGCAAAGGGTATATATATATATATATATATATATACATACACACACACACACACACCAATTCACCATCATTCACTTCTTCTTGTAAATGACGCATTCAGGTCACAACCCTTCGTAAAGACGAGTACGATAAACTCATGGGTTGCATCCCGCACGAGTGGAGGGACCGCCTGCTCTATTCAACCTCTAAAACTCTGCCTTCGCACAAGGTATAAACCCATGGATAGAGTTTCGAAAAGAAAAACAGCAAAATTATTGGAAAGGGTTCGCATTAACAAGCTAATTAAGGAAATGTGGGTGCAGATATGGTTGGTAGGAGAAGGGATAGATGAAAAGGAACAGGGAAAGGCCACACAAGGGTCAATATTCATCCCTTTCTCGCAGTTCCCTCCCAAGGAGTTGCGCAAAGATTGCCTCTATCACACCACACCCGCTTTGACAGTTCCCAAATCTTTGGAGAACATCCACTCTTGCGAGGTTAGAGATCGATAAAATTAATGAAAAAAAGTGAGTGTATATATAGGATTCTCATGCATATATGTGTATATATATGTAATTGCAGAACTGGTTACCGAGGAAGGCGATAAGCGCGGCAAGGGCAGCAGGGATAGTGCACGCCTTAGAAGGATGGGAAAGGCACGAGTGTGGCTCGTCTCTTCTCCATGATTTGGACGCCATCTGGGATGCATCTCTTAGCCATGGCTTCCGTCCTCTCCCTCTTCCCCACTTTTCAACTCACAACCTCAAAGCTTGATGACTACAATCCGACATATATATATATATATGCGGGGATGCTAGCTACTATGCGATGTGTGTTAGGGTCTAGTAATGGATAGAAGAACATACAAGTCTCTATTTGCTCCTTGTTTATCATGTTTCTATTCAGTGTTAGTTGTGGGAATATAGTATTTTGAATTCATATATATATATATATATATATATATATATATATATATACATACTGAATTTAAAGAACATGATGAGAAGTAAGTGAAGTTTAGATTAAAGAACATAACAATGAAGAGGAGAATAATTCAGAGCCATGGACTCCATTAACCTCTGGGTTTCTTCTTGGATACAAAAATAATTGCATTTGGAATATAATTTATTATAGAAAAATAACTAAGAACCATCAAAAAAAAAAAAGAGAGAAGAGAACAAAGGGGAAAAAACGAAGACGTAAGGAGACAAAGACCGTTCCCACGCGCCCATTTTTCGAAAACAGACCAAAATGAACGCGTGTAACTAACGCGCGGGGCTTGAGAGTGGACATGCAAAGGATTTGGTGTGGCCTTTTATTTCTTAAGAGGCCTTATAATACGTTTCGCATCTAAAATCAAATGGACTTTATGACCCAATAACCGTAACACACTTAATTTCTCAGGAGGACAAAAATGGAATTATAATGTTTTTTTCTCTCACATGAATTATTATGTCTATAATACAATATTCACTAACCGTTGTGCAAATATTAATGAAAAAACACAAAGATTTTGTCGATAATATGATTCAGTATAATTTATTGTTATATTTAATTATTTATATAAACATCATATTTTATACTTTAAAATCATTGTTACATTACAGATAATATTATTCATCATAATTTACTGAGATATTTTTTTGTTTCTCCTTTCACTTCTCTCGCATTTTTACAGTTTACATTGTTGGAGTTTTCTGGGTTTTTCTTCTTTTTCATATCTTACTAAACCAATTCCCTTACTTTACATTATTAGCTTAATAAATTAAATTTTAACCTACAATAAATAAAACTATGAAAACAAGATACAGACTGTACAAATGGCACGAGAAGTAACCATCATTAAAATAGATTAATGGAGATATTTGTGTACCCCCTGTGTTGGGTTACACGTTTTCGAAATGGATCGGGTGAAGGCCCCGGCTCCACCGTATGGTTCAGTGACTCATGGGTCATCCATGGCATCCTTCTGGTTTCTGCCAAACTCCAAAAAAAAAAAAAAAAAAAAAAAAAGCATAAGAGACAACAACTGGTGAATGTCTTTTTTTTTTAAATGGGCAAATGTAAGTAAAGAAGCCGCAGTATATAAATTGTTTAAAATAAGGTTAAGTGTTTAAATGAGCTAATGGCTAATGGATAGGATTCTGAAGCAAAATGTCTCACGGGAAAACAGGCAGACAGAGCAAAACTCTGATCTCTGAAGAAAATTACACCAAAAATCTCACGAGGTCGTGTTATTGGCGTAGAACCGGCCGTCTCA
Organism: Tarenaya hassleriana; assembly: GCF_000463585.1. Taxonomy (NCBI): domain Eukaryota; kingdom Viridiplantae; phylum Streptophyta; class Magnoliopsida; order Brassicales; family Cleomaceae; genus Tarenaya; species Tarenaya hassleriana. The sequence continues at coordinate 3,884,149 of NW_010968505.1, read as the reverse complement.
AGCTGCCAAAATTCGGGATTTCAGCAGATCTCCAAAATTACCTCATCGTGTTCATACTAGATATGAAATCTCGATCCATGGTTCATGTTAGAGGCTACAATAGCATTTACCTCAAGGTTGTGCCTGCCACTGGCCTTTTCTCATCTGACCCTCTTGCAAAATTCGCCGAGCCAAGTCCAGTGTCGCCCCTCAAGGTTTTATCCCGGAACAGAATTCATCTAAAGCTGAAAAGATGGATGGATATGAAACATATTGACATGAGGAAAACTCCATTGTCACAGGCAATCAATTTCAAACCTTTTCCAAGTTAAGCATCATATTTCACACTAAAAACGTTATGTTTCCGAGTTATGATCATGGCTTCTGTTCCGAATGAGAGCACCATAAGCTTATTCCAGTTCTAAGCTTCTGCTAAGAGTTATGGAAAGCTTAAATAAAGTGGAACAGACATCTCAACATCATACCTTTCTTACTACCTTGTCCATATGCAAATGTTGCTAAGCATCTTCTAGAGATCTAAATCCAGGACCGTGTCCGAGAACACGTCAGCAGCAATTCAGCCTACCATTTTATCGTCAATTTCACGCATCAGTAACTTTGAGTTTTCTCTGATTATCCGACTCTCATTCACAATATAGGGACATAGTTCATGCCTTGGTGCTGGCCTGAACTCTCTTAACTCCGCGAGTGGCTCAGTGATTACGGAATTAGTGTATATGTCTCTTGCTGGTTGGACATTTTTCCACCAGAAATCGGAAACTGCTACTTTCACGGCATACCAGTATTCAGGATCTCGGTCGATTCTGAATAAACTGCTACCCCTGGTAGTCCAACAGTACAAATTCATCCAGTCTCTGTCCATTATCTCCATCAGGCCTTGAGCTTGTGGAAAATAATACAACGGAACCCTCTTCCATGGAACTGGTTGTCTCTCTCCGTCAAAGTAGGGGCATTTTATCTCTAGAACGCCTCCAGAAGATAACCCATATACATTACCATCAATGGCTCCATCAGGGGAGGCTCCGATCCAATCGTATTCCGGGTTTTTCTCGCCATACATTTGAAACCCGGGATGGGTAACACTGCATCCAGTTATCAGCTTATATTTCTCCAGAGCCGTTGGCTCCTTAACGTTGCTCCAAGCGGTGGCCATGTTGCCGGAGAATGGCTTGATTGCCCCGATTTTCTCCAGCCACAGCTGGACTCTACGGCGAGGAAAGAAACCGATCGCCTGAGCAAAAGTACTGGCTGTTAGCTTGTGCTTCCTCTTTTCTTGCCAGTTCTTGAACCAATGCTGCAGACAACTCGACTCACAAACAGATGGTTTCCGAGATTCGTATTTAAGGTGCGATCCAGAAGAGCTTCTACTGATTTGCTCAGGGACTCTTCCGACAACTTCACAACCTTCTCTGTCTTCTTCGCGAAGACAAAGGGTGTGATAGAAGGAACTTGTCGGATGGGTAAAATCACAGACAACGAATTTCATCAAGCACCCATTATCTCCAAACTTGTGAAATGCGTAATATGCGACATCTCCACTGCAAAGAACAGCAAATTTCTCCTAAGTACCCCAAAAATGAAGACTAGAATTGCAAGTACATGTGACAACAATTCAGAATCTAGAGTCATCAACTATTTGGATCAATGCCAGAGATCCCCATAAGTTTACTCACTTGGGTTCGAACATTCCCAGAGGTGAATTCCGTACTGTCACCTCGATGATGACAGTATCTTTGGAAATGGTTCACAAAAAATAAAACAGAATCCTCAGATTAACAGCTGACACCAGAAAGTTTCAAAATTTTGCCCAAAAATTCAAACCCAATTCCGCAATGAAATTCAATGGTCAGAGATGATACATAATTGATTTCGCCATGGATTTCAACCCCAAACAGTCTTTCGCAATCTCTCCCCCATTTGCTTATTCTAATCTGCGGAAAATTAACCATAAAAGAACTCACAAGAAACTGTGAAGATAAAGTAACGAAGAGCGCAAAGTTCCAGACGACTAACCGGAATAGCTTCCGAGAGCAACGAAGCATAGAGCAACCCTACTAGAAGGTGAGATACACAGAAAGACACCGCTTTGAAAGCCAGAAAATCTCATGCCATCAATTCCAATTTCCCCAAAGATTCTGAGAGAGAGAGAGAGAGAGAGAGAGAGAGAGAGAGAGAGCTGAGAAGAGGAAGAAGAAGAAGCGGGAGGGGTTTAGGGTTTAACGATGATTTCCAGCCTTTGTTAATACAATATAAAGGGAAAATCCAAAAATTATAATGTGTCATATTCAAAAGTTCGGTTCCAAATTCACCAAATTTTTTAACTTTTATTTATTTTTTTCAAATTCTCGATAGATCAAAATTACAGTCAAATTTTTAACATAGTTTTACCAAACTTGTCATCACTACAAATTAAAAAATAAATATAAATAAATAATAAAAAATAGGACAAACCTAAAAAAAATCTTCAACTATTACCTTTACACCAAAAAAATCTTCTACTTAAATTAGTTATAAAAACTGTCAACTATTAATTTAAAAAAAAACCATCAACTATATATATTATTTAAAACTAAATTTTCTCTTTAAATTTATTATAAAAAAACTATCAATGATTAATTTTAATAAAAAAAGTATTATCTATCTAAATTATTCAAAACATATAATGTTTTACATTTATTATAACATCTATTAAATTTGGATAGAAAACATATAAAATAATATAATCCTAAAAATCACAATAAAAAATAATATTTATTTAAATTTATCATATTATAATATTTTAGTATTTCAATAGTTGCAAACTATTAATTTGATTTTTTTTATAACAATTAATTTTTTTCATAGATTTCTATAATAATTTCAATAAAAAAATCATCAACGATTTAAATTTATAAAAAATATTTCATTCTAAATATAAAAATTTATATCAAATAAAATATACTTAATTTACAATATTACATATAAAAATTACTATATTTTTATTTTATTTTAGAATATATATATATATATATATATATTATCTCTTATATTTATAACCAATAAAATATACATAATTTACAACTTCTAAAATATTAATATATGATAAAATTTTAAATATAATATTTATAATAATAAAATATATTTTTATTTAAATTTGATAGATTTTTATAAAAAATATAAAATATTATTTTTTGAGTAATTTAGATAGATGATAATTGTTTTTATTAAAATTGATAGTTGATAATTTACAGATGATAATTGTTTCTATTAAAATTGATAGTTAATAATTTTATCATCATCAGCACCATATCTTCTGGGTTTTGCTGCTCTAAAGAATCCCTCTTTTCCTCCCTTCCGTTGATATGAGCTCGCCTTCAGGACCATTCATGATCCGTCTCACTCTCCACCAACTCTTGTCTCACCGTTTCCTTGGGTTTTTGGGCGTAAGAAGGGGACGAAAGGACCCTTGCAAACAGAAATTGTCAATGAATACGGACGAGGACCCTACTGCAGATTCCATAGACAAACCTTTTTTCATTGAACTCTCTGATTGAAACAGAAGGAGCAGCATCTCCGTTGACTGAATTTGAGAGTGAAACCTTCTTCTGTGGGAAGAGGTTTAGATTAACAGATTTACATGGAGAGGTTTCAACGGGAACGGGAAAGCATCGCCAAATGCACCAAAAAAGCACGTAGAACAGAACTTTCCCAGAAACGGAAGAAGGCTTTTACTCTAATACATACATACATACACAGTGTCCCTTCCTTTCCAATTTCAGACGCATATACAGAGACAGTTACCAGATCCGGTTTCGGCTTTTTATAAGAAAAGCTTCCTCCATCTTCTTCTTCTTCTTCACCTGACATGGCAATCGTAGGGAGAAGACGCAAACACGTGATCTGGAACCACCAGTGGAAGCTTCTCGATGAACATGAACAGCCGTTTCTGATTCTCTCTCGTGATGGCAGAGAGATTAGCTGCGTCGGTTTTCTCGACGAAGATCCAGAGCTCACCCGAATCTACCCTTTTCAAACTGTCCCGGCAGAAGGGACACGACTGAGACCGCCCTCGCCTGCCAAAGAATGAAATGCTCAATCTTTACACAATTTCAAATGGAATATCCAATCTTTAGTCGTCTACTGGATAGAACCTCAAACCCACATAAGAGCAGCCTTCAATGGCAAAAAGGATTGGATCATAGGTTACACAAAGTTATGGAGCAGGCAGCTAAGAACACTCAAACTCAGTGGATTTCTAGCTGAAAACCGTTCTACCAAGCAGCCGATTACGGACATAGGGGTCAAAAAGATTAGAACTTGGGACTCAATATCAAATCTATCAGACCATTAAGAAACAATATCAAAGAATAAAACTTGGTGGTTCTCATCGAGATCACACCCACAAACTAAAGGTCTCCACTTTACATGACCCTGAAGTGTAGATGCTTTGAATGGATACTGTGATAACTTACCAGTCCCGGTAACACTTGATGCACAAAGAATGAGTGCAGTTGGGAAGCACGACCATGCTGTTCATCTCCATGCAAATCCCACATTCCTCTTCTCTTTCAATGTCGATATCCGAGAGCTTACCCCTTTCTCCCTCATCCTTCCTTCTGTACCTCATATTGCAAACCTCTTTCTGCTTGCGGTCTTCCAGATCCGTAATGCCCTTTTGTAGTTGTAACAGCGACGGAAATATCACAGCTGTTCACAGAACAATCAGCCCCGTAAGCATAAACAACATCGAACTCGCTAATAATACACTTTCCCCCCAGCAAAATAAGCTCCAACCATTACCATAGAACTCTCTAATACTGGCTTTTCTTTCGTAAACTGCCATTGTGGTCTTCCCATCCGCATAGGTCTGAACAAATCCACAGGATTAATCAAACAATCACACACAAAAAGTGAAACAAAAGAGAGGAAGATATAGGAATGAATGAATCAAGAAACATTACCATATAAATAAGAACTCTGAGAAGACCGAGGGCACCAGCAAGGTGACAGTCAGTCCACTGAACAAGAAAAAGGAAGAACTGGGCAGCCGGGCTATAAGACAGTCTCATCTGAACACGAGCTCCATCCTTATCCCGCGGATAATCTAAAGCACTGTTAAATCAAAAAGAGAAAAAAAATGCAACACCCTTCTCATCATCAGCGGCATTACAACAGGATTTGATGATTGCAAGCACTTACACAATCTCTGTTCAGACAATGATCAATTTCACACGCCTAGATTGGTAAGTTCTACTTCAGCTAAAGCAATATCAGAAAGCCACAAACTGTTGCGGCTTCTACATTAACAGACAAAAACCACTGGTTGAGTACACAATCTCTGTCCAGACATTGATCAGAAGTTGTCTACTTCAGTTAAAGCAACAATCTATTGCAGGTCTCACATAAGAAGCAGAACAACACATCACTCATTTAAACATTGATGTACAAAAAGTAGTCTCCCATTCAAATTCAGGCAGCTAAGGAAACCTCAGAGGCCACACAAACTGTCAGTTTTCTTCAAAGACCATTCGAGTCCAAATTAAACCCTAACCCGGTGATTAAGTAAGATACCCAAAAAAAGGACCCTGCAATTTCTCATCTTTGTTTATGAACATGTAAAAAGAAAATCTAATTTCAAAGCAACAATGGTGGTCCTACAAAAATCAAATAGCAGAACCTGAAAGCTCAGTAAGGGAATCTTCACGGATTTCACAGTGAAACAAAAATATAGGATATGTCAGCCATAACTGAAGAAGTAAAAGCAAAACCTTTCATCTGGGTCAAGGAAAAAAACCAATACTTGGACAAAACCCAAACCGAAAGTGAAGATTTTTTTATTTTTTTTAGAGAGAGAAAGAAGAGGAGGGGCTTACAGTGTATTAGCGTGTTGGATATCGGCTTCCAGAGCTTTCAGAGAATCCTTGAACGACAATTTGGCCATGGCAGGGAAATTCCCCAGAAACTAATTCCCATCAAACAAACAGAAACTCCAGCAAGCGATGATTCACAAGTATCGAACAAAGATTCAAAATACGAAGAAGATGATGAAAAAAAAAAAGGGTTTGGTGATGGCTTCTCCTTTAGCTATTTGGATGTTTCACCCAATCCGATGATCCCAGTTTGGGTTTCTCAAAGTCTGCTTTTTCAAGAAAAGAGGCGAAGTGGTTGTTTGAATGACAGTTTTGCCCTTGATCGGCAATACCGAAGGATTAAACTACTGCACCGAACGGGGGTTTGATCCCCTGTTTTAAGCACACCTCTATTGTTATTATAATTTCCAATTATGTGCTGCCACGTGGAGGATCAGCTAAAGATAATCATCCACTAATCTAATCATCCATCTTTCATCTTTGGAAGAAGATCTGTGTAAAGTGAAAGGAGTCAATAACCACAATTAACCACAATTATTGTCAAAATTTCCTGATAGGTTGCAACTTATCTGTGTGAGATATATATATATATATATATATTCAGACTAAATCCTAATTATATACCCATAAAAATTATGAAAATTCAATTTGAAAATTGATGTAATGTTTTGTTACGATTCAGATGTTCTTCCAAACTGAATTAAATTTTCTGATGCAGTTGGGAATTATGGATAAGGGTAGAGGAAGAAAAATCTCGACTCGTAGACGTGGCATAACAGTAATGGATGGTGTAAAAGCTTTTGGTGAGGTATGATGCAGGAGATCACTATTACCGATGGCGCCGCCGTATGACTCTAAAACCCAACCCCCACGAACTGCGTCAGAAATTACGTCACTAACCCCCAATTTATTCCATTAGATATCAAATCACAAATCCCTACATTCAAGTTGTTATATACACAGCACCTATGTATATGTGATATACATATATATATATATATATATGATATTACTCTTTTTTTTTTGGTAAAATATATGATATTACTCTTTGGTCAACGTTATCATTCATGGCCACCAAAAAAACGTTATTGTTAATATGGTTAAATAAAAAGAATATGGTAGTTTGAGTTTTATATTCACGCGTACTTTCTGTATTCTATGAGTGCATATATATATATATATATATATATATATGGGAGATATAATGGCCCGAAATTATATCCTTAAATGATAAAACCTTATCCTGTTGCATTTTCACGAGCGGTCCACGTCCATGACATAAAGGAGCTCATAATAGACCGTACGATTAAAGATATTATATCACGAAATTCGCGCGTCCGTTATATATATATATATATATATATATGTTCCAGTATATGAAAAGGCATTAGTATAATTATGTAGATTATAGTTAATAATTCATGAATATATGGTTGGTTAGATCCCAATAAATAAAGGAATTATTTTTTGCTTTTATAAATAATAAATGAATTATGTTAATATATATATACACAACAATAATATAGAAAACTGTTTTAAATGAAAATAATAAAATACGTAGCCTTTTCCCGTTTAGAATCACAGAAGCTCGGAAACATATACATTTATATACATATCTATTGATATTGATAGAGCATATAACTTTAAATTATAATTTTTTTCATAAAAAAATGTGGGTGTTGCAAAAAATATCTAGATATAATCTAGTTGGTATTACAAAGTCATCTTCAAGATCATGAGATTCGATTTTAAGAAGAGAACACGTAATTAATTGTATCACTAAAAAGTTGAATTCGAATTCAGAAGATTAAATGGATGAAAGTGTGAATCTCCTGTTTATTAAAAAAAAAATCTAGATAGGAGACAAGGGAACGACAATGAAACATGACAATATGGCGCAACTAAGAACCCACTTGGTTGGATGTTTCTATAAGCATGTTGGATTTTTTTTTTCTTTACTTGTTTCCGTTGACATGATAAAGTATAGAGTTTTTTAATGCGTTTATTCATGATTTTTTATGTAGTTACTACAGTATATATTCATTTATTTCCTTTCAGGAATATATATATATATATATATATATATAATTGAAAGATTAAAGATTTTGGGACAACAACTAGCTAGACGGATTTGGTCCAAACTAACGAAGATTAATAATATGCTAACATTAAATAAATAATTGATAGAAAACATTTGATAGTGTGGTTATTTCATATTTAATACAGATGTTGTGTTTATATATGTTGACAAGCAAACCCTTCAATATTTTAGACTCTAATGCCAAAACTTCTTTGAATTGATACATTATCTTCAAGCTTGATATATTGGTGAATGTTTAAGTATGATTTTGGTATATATATTTTTAGATTATACAAATGTATAGCTTTTTACAACTTTTTTTCTCTACAAACTATAACAATATTTTTAGATTAGAGAAAAGAAACTATATTCGAATATAAACGATTAAAATGTAATATTTAATTTATGAAATATAATATCTGCGCTCAATAGTTGTAAGATTCTAGATTCATTTTTTTTATTATATTTCAACCACTCGCAATTCATTAATAATATCGTACGTACATTAATTTAATGCGTAAATAATGTAAATACCCGCAACCTGCTTGGTGACTGTATTGTATATATTAATTCACAAGTAATATTTTATTAAAAATAGTATTTTTCACTACTCAAATTATACTCTGTACTACATTTTCGTTAGTTAGGGTTTGGAATAAGTCGTAAATTATAACAAGACGACACCTAAATGTCACATGATATTCATATTTAAAATAGGACCCATAATTAGAAGTGGATATTTCGGTATTCGGTTTGGATTCAGATCGTAAATGGTTCGGTTCGATTTTTTTGGTTTTACAAAAATATTTGTACTATCGGTTATTATATTATATTCGATTCAAATCAATTCAGTTTCGCGATTTTTAATTAAAATTCAATTCGGTTATAAAAAATTCAATTTTTATAAAATTAATATCGTTCAAAATTTTTGAACGGTTCAAATTGAAAAAAATAACGTTTTTTCGTTTAAGTACGGTTCGCCCTAACCTACCCATAATTACATTATCATATAAATTCACGTAGCTATCAATTTCAATGCAAGATATCACCCCAATCATACCAAACTTTCAAAAAAAAAAGGGAGAGCAAGTTTGCATTTGATTCTTGGTTACATACAATAATATAATAACAAAACCACTCTTAGTTCGATTGCCCTTGACTGGTAGAGAACATCTTACAAGTACAAATAATAATTACTTCATTAATGAAGTATCATCAACTCTGGTAATGGTAGTGGTAAACATTAAATTTTATTTTTTCAGTTCTCCTGTTTCCATCTGTTAAAAATAGGGGTGGACGTTTCGGGAAACGGTTCGGATTCGGGACGAAATAGATCAGTTCGGTTCTTTCGGATTTACAAAAATAGGTACCAATCGGGCTTTTTATTGTATTCGGTTCGGTTCAGTTTCGGTATCTCGGTTCAGTTCTAGGTTTTATTAAAAAATGATAGATTTCCTTTAAAAATATTCGGTTTTCGGGATTTTTAAAGTTCAGTTCGGTTCCAGAAAAATTCGGTTCTCTAAAAATAGTACCGTTCGGAAAATAAAAACGGTTTCAGATCGGAAAAAATACCGTTTTAACGGTTCGATTCGGTTCGGTTCCCAAGAACCGAACCGAAACGCCCAGCTCTAGTTAAAAAGAGAGTTGCTTATATATATACGTATGTATGTATATATGAATGTGTATATATATAGCTACACAAAGACAAGAAGCCACAACAAAGTCATTATGTTGTCTCTGTTCTGTATTACACTGTCCGTTCTCTTTCTTCTTCTGGTTCCTACTCTCTGGACACTGTTCCCTTTCTCCGGTTCCAAACACGACAAACCCAGAAGCAAAAATAGATCGTACCAGCTCTCAATATCGAAATAAACCTTGTGGGAAAATTCCATCAAATTCACCTTGGATTTCTTAGCCTGAAACCCAAAACCCGCCATTCAAAAATGGTTTGTAAGAACATTATCCTCTCATCAGGATATTATTCCATGTTATAAGACCCTCACGTCTCTTAATGAATCTGTATGATTTATTAGGGGAATCCATACAGTAAATAGTGTTTGAGAATGCACGGCCAAACCATCAACAATGTAATTATAATCGATATCGTCTCCTTCTCTCTGCAAATCTAAACTACAATAAATTACAATTTACAATCAGAGAACATCACCACTTGAGAATTCACAAAAAATCTGGATGTTTCATGTCATGAAGCTCTCACGTTTGACAATCGGACGTGAAAGGTTGACTTATGAGTCACACTTTTTAATCACAAGGACGACGAACACCAGCATTTTCAGTTTACTTAGCCACATTTTCTCAGTTTTTATTTTACAGCGGGGAAGTGTTCATGTCTTTGTAGCGATGACAGTGAAAAGGACGGGGAGATTCGAATGGGGCTGCTGAGGCCAGAGCTGATGCCAAGGCACGTGGCGGTGATAATGGATGGGAACAGAAGGTGGGCGGTGCAACGGGGATTGGCGACGGGGCAAGGCCACGAGGCAGGAGCCAGAGGGTTGGTCGAGCTCGCTCAGCTCTGCTTCAAACGGGGGATCCACACTCTCTCGGCTTTCGCCTTCTCCACCGAGAATTGGGGCCGACCCCATGTCAGTAAAACTACGCCTATTCCTTTTCCTTTTCGTATACATTTTCATCGTACTTGATGTGCGCATACTTCATAGTATCACACCATGGACTTAGTGCAGTTCTTGTCTGGTTTGTCATCCAGGGTGAGGTTAACTGCTTGATGTTCTTGTTCGAAAAGTATCTGAAGTTGAAGATTCCGTTTTTTCAGAGGTATAAGTAAAGAAACTTGTTTAACCTATGACGAGACAGACATTGCGATATGATGCAGTTTAAAACATTACCAAGTTTTGTTTTGTTTCTCTAATGCAGGGAGAGAATCAGAATCTCCGTCATCGGGGACGTTACGAAGATCCCGGAATCTCTCCTCCGGACGATACGTGGGATCGAGGAATCCACGAGAATCTACAGCACAAAACATATTATCATAGCCATAGACTACAGCGGAAGGTACGATATCTCGCAGGCCTGCAAGAGAATCGTCCGCAAGGCGAAAGGTGGTTCGATCCAAATGGAAGATGTTGACGAAGATATGATCGAGAAGGAGCTCCTAACAAAGTGTACGGAGTTCCCTAACCCCGATTTGTTGATCAGAACAAGCGGCGAACAGAGAATCAGCAACTTCTACTTGTGGCAATCTGCTTACACTGAGTTCTTCTTCTCGCCCGTCCTTTGGCCTGATTTCGGGGAGGACGATTTTGTCGAGGCCTTGATTTCGTATCAGCAGAGGGATAGACGTTTCGGACAAAGGGCTTGACATATACATATATATATATATATATGTGTGTGTGTGTGTTTAATAATTAGCCCTTTTGTTTCTAGGCTTGATTCAGAATAATGTGATGCCAAACTTGTGTTCTTTCATTTTAGCAAAGTATATGAGCATAAAAACATATAATTGATTTCCATATCTATACACTATACATATACAAAATGTATTCCCACATGTTGCGTATATCCCAAGAGAACCAAAGTGTATGTATATATATATATTCGAACATGATCATTGGACAGAAGAGAACCTAACCTCAAGATTTCCTCTCGCCGAATCGTCTCTGCCTCTGTTGAAAAGACTTCAAGGCCTCGATGAAACCACTCTTGCCGAAATCAGGCCATAGATCTTGAGCAAAGAAGAGCTCGGTGTAAGCCAGTTGCCACAGCAGGAAGTTACTCACTCTTAGCTCTCCACTCGTTCGTATCAGAAGATCCGGGTACGGAAACTCCGTACAGTTTGTCTCCAGTTCCTGCTCTATCAAGCTCTCGTCGATGTCGTCCACTTCAATCTCACCGTCCTTCACTCTCTGGGCGATGCTTCTGCACGCCTGAAGAACATCGTATTTCCCGCTGTAGCCCACCGCCACTATGAGTTGCAGCCTGGTGTTGTCTTTAGTGGATTCTTCTACTTCGTTTATCACCTGTAGAAGTGACTTTGGAAGCTTGGAAGTGTCCCCTATTATCGATATCCGGATATTGTTCCTGCATTTTGGAACAGGACAGGAGGGTTTAAGGATGAAACATGTCTTGGGTCGTGTCTGAAACTGGATTTGGATTCGACGAAAAGGAGAGGAGATACTTACTCCGCTAAGGTCTTCAACTCCGATTTCAGCGATCTTTCGAATAAGCTTAACAAGAAATTGACCTCGATCTGCAGAGGAACCGAATCAAACCACACTAACATGAACATTTGAATCAAATGTTCTACTTCCAAAAAATAAGAGTTGTAGGACCACAATCTAACAGTAAATGATCCCCGGAGCATCTGATTACTTTATTTTTCTGAATCATTGAACTATGAACATCCAGAATTTGAAATTCTTGCTTTGGTGTATCAAAATGATTATCGAGAACTCGGCGATATTATTAAGCAGGGAGAATTTTGAACAAGCTCGTTCTCACCTTAGGTCGAATCCAATTATCGGTAGAGAAGGCGAAAACGGTGAGGACCTGAATTCCCCATCGACCGCAGATCTCGACGAGCTCTCTGAGCGCGTTCACGCCGGCTTGGTGACCCGCTGACGCCGGAAGACCGCGATTCTTCGCCCACCTCCCGTTCCCGTCCATGATCACCGCCACGTGCTTCGGCATGAGCTCCGACTGCAGCCCATCCGGGAGCTGCTCCTCAGCCGATGCAACCGCCACATCCGTCTTCGCCGCTCTGATTTCGCACCGCTTCACCACCAACGCCGGCGAGAGCGAGAACTCCCTCCTCCGCCGCCGCGGGACGGATCCCGCGAGGAATGGCCGAAGATCGAAGGCATTCGTGGGAGCGGGAACGCGCAGGGATAGCATCGCTATAGTCGTCGGCAACAGAGACTCCACGAGATGTGAATCCGTGGAAAGTGAAGTATAAGAGAGGAGGACGCCATGGATGGTCCTGGTGAGGAAGGCGAAAACGACATCGTGTTTTGTCGGGGAGGGAGGTGATTGCATTCATGTAGAAATTGAACGCCACAAAAATACGAATGGAATTTGAATCGTTGAAAACGGCTCTGAAATTTTGTGGATTATGTTAGTTCCCTAATCGTCTACCTCTCTTCATTTTTTATTGAAATTAAAAAATAAAAATAAAAACAGTCCAAACGAAGAATTTAAACATGATAAAAGCTTATATCATCCAGAAAAATTAATCGAAACAAATAATAATTTGATTTTTTTATTGTGATAACGAAATTTCGAAAGCATTTGTTTGTGAATTCAAATGTACCGTTGGCAGATTTTAAAAAATGTTCTGTACGATCTATAACCGCCAGCTCAACAGTGAGTTTCGTGAATCGTCGAAACCATCCGATTGGGCCAGAGGCTATTGACGTTCACGAGCCCGTTGGGCTTTTGCATGTAAATTTAGAGCCCATTTGAGATTTCAAAGTCTAGAGCCCCTATTTGACAACTCGCACGTGTCGAATATCATTTTTGAATAAAAAAATATTTACTTCAAAATGATAAATTTATATTTGAATATAATACTATATATTTTAAACCTACAGATATTTTTTAATAATCCCTAAATTTATCAAACTTTTGATCTAATTATATATTATAAAAGATACAGAAAAATCATCTCCATCCCCGTTTAGATTTAAATGTAGAATAAGAATATGTTTTGCTGGTAGACCATCCAAACTTGAATTAAAATTTACAAAGATAAGTTAAAAAACTAACTCATTTTCACCTTTTTAACTGCATATTTGTAGTTTTTTAAAATATTTTTCTCCACCACTTGAGTTTTGCGATGATGGGCATAAATAGGGAAGAATACGTTATCTTAACAGCCAAACCCAATCTGTCTTGTCCGACTCTTCTTCTTCGAAAGCAAGCTGGAAAAAAATAATACAAATGCGTTACCAATAATCAAATTGAAACCAACAAATATAATAATTAAAAAAATCCATAACATTGAGTCCGACTAAACTTATGCCATAGGGAGAAAATGTGTGCTTTGCCACTAATCATAAATTTTGGAATTTGATTGGTTAATTACGAAATACAAAATATTTGGTTACAAAACAAAACACCCTTTAAGCAGATTTAAAAAGAGACTATTGCCATCAAACAAAAGGGGGTCGATCTCTGGTATGAGGAATAAGCTTCTCGTCTCTCATCACATCGATCCAATGCAGAATCGAATCCAGTGTCCTAAACCTCCTCTTAAACCCTAATCTATCAGCTTTGTCTCTTGTCCCCAGAAGCTTGAAAGGGCATCTGAACAGCATATCCATGAATCTCCAGTTTGCCAAATCTCCGACCTCTGTCCGTGCAAGCCTTTCCTTTTCCACGATCTCATCCCATACGCGGTTTTTCTCGGCCATCTCTCTCTCGTACCAAAAACCCTCGTTGAACATCTCGGTTTCGGTGACTTGCACTCCAAGTTTCTTCCCGATCTGTGGCCAAAGCTCCTTCCACGAAAACCTAAACCCGTTTACCGCGTTAAAGGCTTCACCTTTTTCACTTACTTTACCACTTGTCGCTGCATATATATGCTGCTCTGCCACCAACCGGGAATCCGACCCGTCTATGTAACTTTCTTCCCAGCATTCTCTCGTCCCTCCAAAGACAAATGGCAGGTTCAGATACTTGCATATAGCTCCATACACACACAAAGTTCCCATGAAATTATACAGAGTTCTCGTTGAGCTACCGAGGAGTAATCCGGGCCGATGAACCGACCAAAGGGTATTATTACCGGAGAGCTTCTCGTGAAGCAAATCCTCCAGGGCGTAGTAGAAGTTACGGCCAGATCTCGCTCTCGGACATTCTTCACTGTAATAACACAGCGTCTGAAACAGAGGGTCTCTCAAGGAGACGTAGTGTTTCATCCCTGTCTGAAGGGAGAAATGCTTCAGCCTTCTGGCGTTGGGAAGAATGGCGCCCAATGCGTTGGCCATCATTCTACTGTTCTGTTCGCAGCATTCGTCGGTGTCCAGAGGGAACTCACCAGACCATGTGACCCAGAAGGCGTGAGTCACGATCTCCTGCAATGGCGACAGCTTCTGCCTGGTTTCGGACGGGTTTAACAGATCACAGGATATGAAAGTGTAGATTTTGCCGTTGTTGGTCGGCTTAATCTCCGGATTCCGGGCAATGCCGAAGATTTTCCATCTGGGTTTAGAGGATAGCCTCTTGGCTATCTCTCGACCCACCAGTCCCGTGACTCCGAAGATCACAGCCACGTTTTCTTCTTCTTCTTCTTCTTCTTCTTTGGTTCTTGAGAAACTGCAGTTTTCAGGAGCCATTGATGGTTACTCCGACAAAAAACTGACAAGAGAGTTGTGGACTTCTGGAGACAATGGGACCTAATTTATGCACATACATAAATATATATATATATATATATATATATAGAGAGAGAGAGAGAGAGAGAGAGGAAATTTAATTGGATTGTCTCAACAGCCTATCAGAGAACTTCGAGACGCCGAGCGTAGCTGTTCGAAGGGCTATTTTAGAATATATCCAAGAAAGTTGTATTAAAGATATATTTTTTCAATCCAAGTGAGGGAAAATAAACATTTTTTAGAAACCTTCTCCGAATTTGTAAATTCTTAAATGAGTTTTGAAATAAACATTTTTTTTTTGGTATAAAAAAGAATCTATTTTGGTACTTAGTGTTGAGCATTTATGGTGTGCGTTGCATAGGGCATAATAATATATATAATTCTGGATGGAAAGAGGCAGACCCTGTTCTTGTCCGTTACGTTGCCGGCTCCTTTTTAAATTATATTATTATCGTTCCTCTAGTGGCTCTTCCTTTATGGCTCTATGGTCAAAATTCTTGGCTTTGTACCGGTCTCCCGGTTTCTTGGGCCACAAGCGATTGTCTAACCGGTCACAGATCGATCTTAACCGAAATGTTAAACCGGACCCATCCCTTTTGTTTTCATGCCCCCAAAGAGTAAATTGGAGTATTGGATAGTATTTGAAGATGTGTAAGAGTGGAACCGGTTATACACATGTTTTAATGTATTTTTGGTACATTGCATCTCTTGTCCCAACGACATTGCTCTGTCTAAAGCTTACAGAGAACCCATGTTTTGTGGCAGAGCTACAATTTTCCTCGTGTGCAGCTGTCCCTTTTCTCTGGCTCCTTATTCTAAGCACCATCATCATAATCCTTTAATTTTAATTCAAATTTTAAAACCATTTTTTATGGCTCTAATTATTATACTACACTCTATTGATTTTAGATAAAAAATAATAATTATTAATAAACATAACCATCTGTTTAGATTGTCTCGTTCAATGTATTGATATCAAACATTTTCTTTGTGTTAACCGAAGAAGTTCCCCAGACCAACTGCTTGATGTTTTTAAGCAGAAAGGGATCTCGAAGAAACGGCATGGAGTTTTAATTTCCGCTTTGAAAACGGTGTGCTCTCCGGAAATAGGGGTTTATTCATAAATTAGCAAAAAAGAATTGTCCTTTAATGGAAGATAAAGTAAACATAAAGGACGGAATCATAAATATAGTTCTCTTTCTGTAAATTAATGCAAGAGATTCCTAAATCTTGAAACCCGCCTCTCACCGCCGAAGTCCCTCGCCACGGCCTCTCGTCTCTCCCAGTGTATCTACTTCCAGTTCAATTCAGGTGAGCTCGTTTCTACGTTCATCGCTTGTCTGTGTTTCGATCAAACTCGTCCCTGCTTCGCTTCGGTTTTTTGGAATTTCTATTTATTTGTGTTGGATTCGCCTGTGAATCTGTGAGAAACGTGTGGCCTAGACTACGATTCGGTTTATGTTTGTTGATTGATCGGTTTCTCACTTGCTAGGGTTTGGGTTGGTCTACAATCGGTTTCTGATGTTTCAATTTTGAATCGGTCTCTCAGTCTGTAATCTTGTTTCATTCCCATTTCGTTCGAGCTTTATCCATATGGATTTTTGGTCTGATTTGGTTGGTTATGTTTTTCAGTTGTCGGTCGCCGATGTTTTAGGGCACAAGGTATTCGAGTGGGATTAAAGTGATCTGACTAGCTTTCAAATAGGGTTTCGCTTTATCCTGGCTGCGACGATGAGACGGCTTGTCTCCTGTTTTGTTCGCTCCTCAATTTCCCTGAATTTCTCGACAACTTCACCGGAGCGGTCTGAATTCGTGGTTCGTCTGCTGAATTCTCATCTCATTGCCTACGGAACTGGCGAAATTTGTTATCCGGATACGTTTCGGAGGTATTTGTTCTGTTCTCCGACTTTTTCCATAGACGGAGCAATTGATTCTTGCGTTAATAATGTTGGGGATAGATGTTTAGAAGATGTAGCTGCGAATTCCAAGGAATTTGGTTTGACAACGAGGGTAACAGAAGGTAGGACATTGGGCGGTCTCGAGGAAACTGAAATAAGTAGAAATGGTTGTGATCATATGGTTGAAATCGTATGCGAAACTATTATGGCTAATTTGAATGCGTATGATGATATGGAAAAAGCCCTAGATGATATCAGGGTTGAGTTGACAACCCCATTGGTACTCCAGATCTTGCAGAGGTTTCATTACGAGGAAAAAGTGGCTTTTCGATTCTTCACCTGGGCAGGACACCAAGAGAATTACTCCCATGAGCCTTGTGCATACAATGAGATGATTGATATACTATCCAGCACCAAGTACAAGAACAAACAGTTTAGGATTGTAATTGAAATGCTTGATTACATGAAGAGGAACAAGAAAACTGCTGTTCCTGCTGACGTTTTACAGGAGATTCTTAGAAAGTACTGCGAGAAGTATCTGACCCATGTTCAGAAATTTTCTGCCAAGAAACGGATAAGAGTCAAGACACAGCCTGAGATAAACTCTTTTAACGTGCTTCTTGATGCTCTGTGCAAGTCTGGTCTGGTGAAGGATGCCGAGGCATTGTTTAAAAGGATGAAAAGGCAAATTAAACCCGATGCAAATACATACAATGTTTTGTTTTTCGGTTGGTGTAGAGTTAGAGATCCTAAAAAGGGGATGGCATTACTCGAAGAAATGATCCAAGCAGGTTGTAAGCCAGATAATTTTACATACAATGCTGCCATAGATGCTTTTTGTAAAGTTGGAAAGGTGAATGAAGCTGTTGAATTGTTTGACTTCATGATAACCAAAGGCTCGACGGTGTCTGCACCTACAGCAAAGACCTTTGCCGTAATGATTGCGGCATTAGCGAGGTACGATAGAATGGAAGAATGCTTTGAACTTATAGGTCGTATGATAAGCATAGGTTGCCTTCCCGATGTGTCAACATACAAGGAAGTGATTGAAGGTATATGTATGTCTGGAAAGACAGAGGAAGCCTACAAGTTCTTGCATGAGATGAGAAACAAAGGCTACCCACCAGACATAGTCACTTACAATTGCTTTCTTAGAGTCCTCTGTGAGAATAAGAAAAGCGATGACGCCCTTAAGCTTTATGGAACAATGATCGAGGTGGGTTGCATCCCTAGTGTCCAAACTTACAACATGCTGATTTCTATGTTTTTTGAAATGGATGATCCCGACAGGGCATTCGATACATGGCATGAAATGGACAAGAGAAATTGCCGTCAGGACACCGAAACATTCTGTGTTATGATCAATGGGCTTTTCGGGTGCAACAGAGCTGACGAGGCGTGCTTTCTATTGGAAGAAGTTGTGAACAGGAGACTAAACCTGCCATATCGGATGTTTGACTCTTTCCTAACGAGACTCTCGGCGGCTGGCAACCTCAGGGCTATTCACAGGCTTTCTGAACACATGAGAAATTTCTACAATCCTGGTATGGCTCGTCGATTTGCTCTCAACGAGAAGAGACAGAGTGTTAAACTTAGAGGGAAGTGATAAGGCTTGAAAAGCCGTTGCATTGTGTTTTTTCACGAGGTAACAAGTTGGATGGAATCATCCTCAAAGCTTAAGCTCTCTTCACCTTGTCCTTGCCCACCGACATAATCTTGTAAGTGTTTTCATCGTTTTGGCTGGACGCATGCATGAAAATGCCAACTCAATCCACTAACCTTTTCCCCAATGGGCGTGGCAAGTGGTCGTAAAAGAGGCGGGAGGTTCTTTGAGGAAATTGGCTGCGGTCACAGGTGAATAAATCATCAGGTTCTCTCCTGTGTTGGGTGAATCTTAATTTTTGAAGCAGAAGGAAATGAAGGGAGTCATGGTTATGCGGTAAAATCTTTTAAGCTTATTATTACCCGTTTCGGTAATAATCTT
This sequence comes from Tarenaya hassleriana, assembly GCF_000463585.1. Taxonomy (NCBI): domain Eukaryota; kingdom Viridiplantae; phylum Streptophyta; class Magnoliopsida; order Brassicales; family Cleomaceae; genus Tarenaya; species Tarenaya hassleriana. The sequence continues at coordinate 3,864,989 of NW_010968505.1, read as the reverse complement.
CTGGTTAGAGTTTGGAAAATTAGAACCGGTTTGGGAGACGTGCCATTATAGATTGTATAGATAATAAAAAATACTCGGAATATTTTGATTGTTTGGACTTTGGATCCATTGTTTTCCACAATAATAAAAAATGAAGAAAAAAACCCTTTTTAACAGTTTTATTAATAAACTAAAAACAACTCTGAATATTCTAGAAATGCAAAAAAATAAACTATTTATAGATTGTATACATAATAAAAATCATAATCTAACATAATTTCTAATAAAGAAATCGATATATTATAATAAATTAAAATATGTAAATACATGTATGATGTACCATTTCACGAGTATTTTATTCATGATGGGCTGAGACTATTCAGTCCATTTGTTAATAATGAGTTGGAATTAACAAGACCATTTAAAGTTAGTAAATCCGTTGGGCCCGTTTTATACCTAAAAAACACGTAGTCAGTATTGTAATCGATACCCACGCGCAGCTTGCGCGCGTTGTGCGCGTGGAGCATATATCGCCGGGTTATAATAGTCCAGCGATTTTCGCTGGATTCATCCAAAATAAAGTTCTTCCGGGAGCTAAGGCGCGTGGGGTATCTTTCAAAGTCTTTGGTCGACCGAGTTATTTCCCTTGCTATTCTTTTAGCGAAATATTTGAGGTATATTAAAAAAATATCTTTTTTAGATTCCATTTTATCAGTCGAGTCTTAACAAAATTAATTTTTTTTAATGTATATGTTTTGAAATAAAATTCATTTTTTAAAATGTAAAATTATAAAAATAAAAATTGTACCATAGATATTTAAGTACGTACATTGATTTTAAACGGCTGTAGATAAAGGAAAATTTATAAAACGTCAAAATATGAGGAACAAAGTTTAGATGTTTTTTTTATTTAATAATAGTTTGATCCTCAAACTTCATCATTAAAAAAATAATTAAACTTAAACTTATTATATGAAATGTTAAAAGTAATTTATGATATGCTGTACAAAAAATAAATAATGTGGCCCATGTAACTTGTGTGTTTATAGGTTTTAATATTAAATTATTTCTTTAATAGATAAAGGTCCAAGAATATTATTGAAAATCCTTCTATTTATAAAAGAGTATTATAATTCATTATTTCTATTTATAAAAAAATTATAGCACGGAAACATTATAGTACAACTAAGGTTTTTGCAGATCCAGTTTATTATTTGAGTTTTTATAAAATCAAATTCCTGAAAAATTTGAAATTATTTTACAAAGTAATGTTTTCTTTTAATGATATTGAAATCAAACGAAATAAGAAAATTCATTTACATTATAACATTTATAAGATAGTCGCTTGAAGATTGAAATTTTATGGTTTTATTTAAAATTTTGCATTATATTATAATTCAGAATAAAATTAAAATGTTTAACACACTTTTTTATAGAGTTTAGAAAAAATAGCAAATATAAACGTGTTGGACATTTACTCTTCTAAACCGGCTTTGACTTGAAAAACTAAATTTTACTAAAGCTCAATTTCTAAAATAATTCAATTTTTTTTTTCAGTGATGCTAATAATTATTTGAATTAGATTTTAATTATTAATTTAAAAATTACAATAAAAGTAACTTTTTAAATATTCAAATATAATTATATATTACTTGTTTTTTGTTTTTAAGTAAATTAGCAAAAATAAACATACACATTATTCCCAATCCCAAATTTTTATTGGAAATCGTAGCTTAATTTGTAAATAAAAATTGTGGGTTATATAATTAGGCTTATTATCATTATTGTGTGCGCGATCGAGGGAGAGAGAGAAAGTATATAAATATTTGGATAATGACTGCAACAGAAACGGAGCAAAATCAGGGATTGTCAGGTGGGCGAAAATATAAAAAAAAAAAATAATGATAAACATAAAAATCCTATAAGTTTACTGAGGTCCACAGATTTCTAGGGTTTTTTTATTTGGTGGCTATGGCGGCGAATCCCTGGACGAGGGCGGAGGACATGGTGCTCGAGGATGCTTTAGCGACTTTCTCCGGATCGTTGTGGGATCGGTTGCAGAGGATCGCTGACATACTGCAGAGACCGCTCTCGGATGTGTATGAGCATTACCGGGCCTTGGTTCGCGATATTTCGGAGATCGGTTCCGGCCGAGTCAGCACGCCGAACTACTACGATCACGACCGCGCGGAGAGTTCGGGCTCGCAGGTGGCGGCAACGGCGCCGCCGGCCAAGCGGAAGAAGAATGATTGGGAAGTTTGGAGTGCGTACGAACACAAGTATGTCTTCTTGTCTTATGCTTTTTTATCAAGAAGAGATACTTTAGTGATGGGTTGATCATTGTCTTTGTAATGTTGATGAAAGATTGTTCTTGATCGGGCTAGAGCGATACGGGAAAGGAGATTGGAGGAGCATTTCAAGGAACGTAGTGGTGACGAAAACGGCTGCGCAGGTAGCGAGCCACGCTCAGAAGTTTTTCATTAGGCAAGAAAAGGCAGCCGAGGGGAGGAAACGACCGAGCATTCATGACGACAACACCGTCGACATGGACTTGGTGGCCAAGCTCTTCCCCCAGTGGCTCGATGCTTTTCAGACGCAGACGCAGACGCAGACGCAGACGCAGACGCAGACACAGATTGGGCAGACGCAGACACAGATTGGGCAGCAGCAGCTGCAAACGCGGATTTGGCAGCCGCC
>NW_010968505.1:3858182-3862300 GCF_000463585.1 Tarenaya hassleriana | reverse complement strand
GCAAACGCGGTTTTGGCAGCCGCTGTCGCAGCTCCCAGTGCAGCAGCAGTTTATCCAAGAGCGGGGGTAAAATCAGGTGCAGCCAGGTGACTGTCATGGCCAAGGGCATCAGGACTTCTGGTTTGCGTAGCGGCTACGAAAGATCGAGAGAAGCCTATAAGGGTTTTTGTTGATCGTTATCTGTGAATAGTGTAGGATTAATAGGGTTTGATATGATTTGGCAGGTTGGGTCTTTTTGGAAGGAAGGTTTTATACAGTCATGAAATTCTGTGACTTTTTGGATAAAAAAAGTGGGTTTTTTTCCCTCTTTTTGATTGATTCAATCTTTGAGAAGTAAATGTCTTTGACTGATAGGTTAGGTGAAATAAGTCTCAAACTAATATACACAGCCATAAATTAACAAAAAATAAAGTGGTGATTTTTTTAGAAATATTCAAGGATACATAAAATATATGGAAATGATTTTTTTTTTAAAAGTAAAAAAGAAAGAAGAAATCAATTTCTTGAATAAATGATCTTATCCGTGAGCTGTGCATTCAACAACCGGATATTCGTCTATCAACGAGAAGCAGACGATCAGGTGATAACGAAACTCCAACTTTTGGATTTGGGTTGAGAGTTGGACCGACGAAAACCCATAACCATGGACATTCGAACCAGTCGGGGTAAGGCAAGGAAACACGAGGCGAGAGGTCCAATACCGCAAAACGTTCTAATGTTTAGAATTTTTTTCTCCAAAATACTAAAATGAAAAAAAATGACGATTTTAAGAATTGCATCCTAATACATAACCATTCACCGCTTGCTCCTCAACCTCGCCTCTTGGCCTTGGGTCACCCCTTAGCTTAGGTGACCGAATACCCAATCTCATATAACACAACCCCCGTAATAATACCACATTTTTGTTCCAAAATTCCGGGTCTATTAAATATACATAATATTAAAAATAATGAAGAATAACCTGATAAGATAGGGTCATAATATCTATACAATGTTTAAAATAGGGTCATAATATATAGTTCTACTGTCTGGAAAAGAAGAAGAAGATGATAATATATACATAATGACTCAACCCAAAGAGTCAATTGCATAACAAATCTAAGATAAGGAGAGTAAAGAAGAAGCCTGTCTAAGCAAAAGCAGGGTTAGTTAGTCAGTTGTTAGTCCTCCTCGGAGTCACGGTCTGAGTCGACGAAACCGAAATCAGGACATCCCTCGACCCTTACGATCAATGTCCCTCTGTTCTCTTCCCAATGCCTAACTCCTTCTCTCTCTAGCAGCTTCACCACCTGAATCCCACACATAAGGCACCAGAACAACCACAGCTAAGGGCCACATAAAGCCAGATAGTTCACACCCCAATGCATTGCCCCCGGCTGAAGTTATAATCAACTATATAGCAAGTATTTTGTATGTACCCTTGACTTCATCCTACTTTGCTTCGACCCGAGCGAGAAGACAAAAAAGGGTGTTTCAGAAACTCACCGATTGTTTCACTTTGGACTTCCCAATTCCATGAGACCCACATCCTGTGATAACTCTGAGCGTTCGAACAGCTGGTGCAGATAAGGGTTGTTAAAAGGAGACGATATCTCATGTTTTTTCTTACTAGAAGCTGTAAAGATAATAATCTCCTTGCAAGGAAAGAAGTTTAAATGAGACTGTTGTGTGCTTACATGGAACATATGATCCAAATAAGAGATGGAGCTTCAACAGCCTCATTGCTTGTTTGACATGCTGGCCATGCAAATCAATTGTTATCACATTCTCTATATCCCTATTTCTGCAGAAAAAGTAGTTTCAATCTCTTAGTTCATACAGATTAAGAAAAGGAAAAGACTAGTAAACCTTTTGAATGGTTACCTAGCCACGAATATATCCTGGCTTGCCTGCTCATCTGCCCGATGAGCTAATTTAGCTGCCGTTCTCCCCTAAAAGGACAAGGACTCAAATTCATATTGCATTTTCCGTTGGAATTCCCCGATCAGATGTAAGAATCACACAAAGGATACATAGATCATTAAGTGCACCTGGTCAGAAAGGTAAGCTGCATGGGCCCTTTCTCCTTTTGAATATGCTTGTGCAGCCTGTAACCAGACACTTAGTGCATTAGATTGGAACTAATAGATGGTAAGTTCCACCAGTGCAATAGAGATGGGCGCAACTAAAGCTTACTCTTTGATAATAGGTTTTCGTCGCATTCCATTGCTTATTTGCACCTTTTCTAAGTTCATGATATCCATCATCTTTCACTGCAACCCAAGTATTTACGTAATGCCAATAATGCGTCTACTAAGAAAAGATTTAATTCAAGATTTGCAACAAAGTGGTTCATAAAGAGTAAGCAGTTAAGACCTCAGATGCCTTTGCCAATAAAACTGTAGCTAAAATTGCTATGTGAAAACCAGGCAAACGTACAGACATCAAAAGCTCAAGATTTGCAAACTCATAGCACAATGAACCCACTTTTTGCTGCCAGAAATACAAATCAAGAAACCATAGTAAAATACCACAAGTAACCAGCTGAGACTCTGCCCCATCAGATGAACAAGCGTCAACACTAGATCCCAGAGACTGTAGTTTCTTTACTACATTCCTCCAATTCATTTTATCAGGTTCATGTCTAGGACTCTGGGGGATGTTAAAAAGAGACTTCAACACCTTATGTGGAAGATCAAGCTCGTTATTTTCTTGGGTAGAAGTAGATGGACCTTCAGAACTAGCGAGCACCCTTGCATAATTCCTAACATAAGAAAAAAAAGGCCATATCTTTAGGTTTCAAATCACCCACACTTTTATTGGAAGTGGAACACAACACAACAGAAAAAAGACGCTCAATGCAGGGTGGACCAAACAGATTAACTAAAGCTTTTTCTATGGCCTTTCCATTCGTAGCCCCAATCTTGCACCATGAACTATTTTGTAGTGCTGTTATTTGACGACACATCTACACAATTAATTAAAAGAGCAAAGAAGGTAATACAATTTGCACACAGAGCGGAAAAGTGGATCTCCCATGATTCACATGATAGAGGAATGCGATATAACCAGTACAACACAAACAAATGACAACGCATTACCTTTCATAGCAATTTGTTGTCCAGAAATTATCGTCTAGTTCACTTCTGGGTAAATACGTCAGGTAATTAGATGTTGTAGCTGCCAACTGTAAAAAGAAATGGAATAAGATTGAACGCTCATAAGATTCTGGGAAATGACGTTCTTCTGTTGAGGAAAAGAAGTCTGTAAATGACTCGGTGCACCATGCATCCCCACCGAGCATGGTCCGGAGAAGGGTCCCACCACAACCTTACCTTGCAAAATATTCTGCAAGATGCTGCTTCCAGGACTCAAATCCATGACCTCCAGGTCACACAACAATACCTCAACCGGTTCACCAAGGCTCCCAATGAATAAGATCAATTAGTGAACTACACTAACAAAAAAGTTATCACTTACACTATCACTATGTCCACAGCTGAATCCTCTATCTTCCTTGTACGAACGAGCTTCAGGGTAGTATCTACCATCAAAGGAAGTGTCACTTGATGAAGAAGACATATCAAGAATGACATCCAACGCCTAAGGAAAAACCATAAAGGTTAGAAAAATTCATGGCCTTGCTAGCGGCACCATTTTCAGCAGCCTATGATGTTAACAATCAAATAGTTTTCCATCTAACCAGTAAGACAAACAATTATGTATAGCAAAAGTACCTTGTCAACATTGTATCCGCATTGACCTGCAAAAGAGCAACTTCAGGTCATGAATTGCCGACACGGTTTTCCACAAAGCCCAGTTTACATGACTATTATAAGGATATAGAAATCAAAAGCACTCAAATCTTGCAACTTCGACAATCCTCAAAACAAGGGGCAATGAGCAAGGAACGAAACCAAGCAGGAATAAATACTCACACAGAATATCTCGAATAACGGCCATGCTAAGCTCGCAATCATCTCCGAGCATTGAGGATATGAATTGTTCAGCTTCCTCCATATCCGAAACAAAATTATTATTCTCACCGACTCCCTTAAACCTTGTAACCGAAGAAACCTCCTTTTTCACGGGGTTCTGCTTCATGTACTCTTTCCCTATTACTGTAGATACCGTGCCTG
>NW_010968505.1:3811622-3857764 GCF_000463585.1 Tarenaya hassleriana | reverse complement strand
CTTTCCCTATTACTGTAGACACCGTGCCTGTTGCTGCAATAACTCGATTTTGTTTGCTCCCCTTAAACCCCCTCTCCCTCATCAGATTCTGCACGTAACCGCTCTCCATAAATCCATCGCTGACGCTAGAGCTCGATCCCGTCCCGTAGTCGGAGCTAGATCCAGTCTCTGGACCTGAAAACCCGCTCGAGACCGAACTCGTAAACGGATCATCGACGCTTTCCACCAGATCGGACAAAATCTCGGCCGCTTTGTCCGGATCTCCGCCGGCCTCCTTATACGCAGCCGTGGCTTCCTCTATCGAAACCGAGCAAAAAGCATCCCTCAACGACTCGATAACGTTGTCTTCAAAATTTTCCTTCTTAGCTTCCCGTTTTCCTCCAATATCGGTCGCTTCTTTCTCCAAGGGCTTTTTGCTCCCGGCGGACGGTCCACCGCAGGGGGAATTCGTGGCGCTTGATCGGTTCTTCTTTTTCTTCGAATTTCGCTTCTGCTTCATAGTTGGAGAACAGAGAAATCAAGTGAATGCCGGTCAAATCTATATGGATAAAAGACGATCTGCAGAAGCGAGGAACCCTAATTTTCGGGGAGAGAAGGGACAAGGATAAAATAGAAAACATAGAGAGAGGGTTTGAGGGCGGAAGGGGAAGTTTTTTTCTCCAGATTTGACTGGGAATCAGAATCTCCACACGCGCAGATGGTAGGCTCATAGACGGTGGCTTAATCCACGCGCTAACGTTGGCACCTCACGCGCTTGAAGGAGCGTATCCCCCACGCGTGCACGAGTGACGACCGGTTTCACTGTGCGGTTCAACCGTGTAACAATTAAACTAACCATTTGGTTTGCTCCACTTTGTTACAATTAATTAATCGACCGAATTCCTCAAAGAACCACATGCAATACAATATATATATATATATATATACACATGAATACATGAATAAATAATCACAATATGCGATTAAAATATATAAATTAACAAATACAGTCAGAAAAACAAAAATAAAAGAAACAGTATTTTATACTTTGTAACAAAATCCCTTAAAAACCTATGATTTTGTATAAATTAACTTACTTCAAATAAATATAAAACATAATAAATTAAGATTAAAATATATAAATTAACAAATACAGTCAGAAAAATATTTCAGTATATAGATAATTAAAATTTAAAATAGAAACTTTTTAGAAAATTAAAGATTTTTTTTCGTAGAAGAAGAATAAGATTGAGATAAAAGAGGAAATTCGCCGGTCTAGGCGATGAGTTCCGCTTTGTCGGCCTTCATCTTCGACTCCATTCCCGACACCACCTTCCCAAACACTACATTGTCTCCCGTCCAAGTTCCAACATAAGCATATTGCATATTCCCATTCTACAGGCACGGATTATATATATGTATATATAGTGTGCGTATATATAGTGCGCGTCATCTACATTCCAAATTTAAAAAAAAAATGCAGCCAAGCCAAATATCTGTATCTACAAACCCATGTCTATATATATATAATCCAACCCCAATCCTGATCCTAATGCATAATTCATCCCTACACATACAGAACCACAAAGACAAAGCACATTGGGATTCATATTGGTGTATTTGATTCTGAAAAATTCCGTACTCACCAGCTGGTTGTTACCATTGTGATGAAAGACTTGGCGTCTTTGTCGGCCTTTGCCATTGATACCAAGTCCTTGGGAAATAGAGGTATACAGTGAGTAAGCCAACCCACTGGGTAAAGCCCCTGAAGAAATTGAAATCAGTATCGAGAAAGAGCTACATGTCCCCGTATGCCTGATCTTGAGGTATTCACCACAAAAAGTCTCGCCATAAACAGATTCTTTGACCATTTCGTTCCCATGGGTTTCTACTGTGATGGAGAGGTTTCTACTGTTACAAATCCTGTGGAATATGCTCCCCATGTAATGGAGAGGTTTCTACTGTTACCAATCCCTATCTCCCCTGAGATAAATAGAGCAGACAGTATATGAAACCTTGAATGTGAAAGACATGTAAAGATATAAAGATTGCAGAACATCAGATATGGAAGCTCTTTGGTTGGTTACCTGCGCGCCAAGCCCAGAAATCCTCCGCAGGCGCGCAACCAACAATCAACAGCACATAAAACATGTTAAGCATACCAGCAGTTTTGGGGACTGTATTGCAAAAGAGACCCATAACAATTCAACCTGGGTGAAAACCATTGGAGTCAATGACATAAGAATCGCTCGAAATATGAGGACAAAAGTTAAAACACCCAGAAAGCATATCATCCAATGAATCCTACAGCAAAAGACCTGAAAGACTCGTCATGTACCGCAAACTTATATCAGGACCAAGATCGTACCAGCTCTCAATATCGAAATAAACCTTGTGGGAAAATTCCATCAAATTCACCTTGGATTTCTTAGCCTGAAACCCAAAACCCGCCATTCAAAAATGGTTTGTAAGAACATTATCCTCTCATCAGGATATTATTCCATGTTATAAGACCCTCACGTCTCTTAATGAATCTGTATGATTTATTAGGGGAATCCATACAGTAAATAGTGTTTGAGAATGCACGGCCAAACCATCAACAATGTAATTATAATCGATATCGTCTCCTTCTCTCTGCAAATCTAAACTACAATAAATTACAATTTACAATCAGAGAACATCACCACTTGAGAATTCACAAAAAATCTGGATGTTTCATGTCATGAAGCTCTCACGTTTGACAATCGGACGTGAAAGGTTGACTTATGAGTCACACTTTTTAATCACAAGGACGACGATAATTCGCAAAGAACATATTAGGGTTTTTCCCTTAAGATAAACAACGAAACATTACAGGACACAGCAGCAAAACACCAAGGTCACACGCACCGGAAAACGATTCAAAATTACCTCAACGCCTAGTCTCCGAATCGGCTCAAATTCATAACGTGATCAACCGTAGCCGATCAATGGCCTTAAGCTCGTTTCGCTATGGCCAATCAAACCGCGCAGAAAAACAGAAGATACAAGGACAAGGGAAACAAAAAAATTTACCTGAATTAGGGTTAGGGTTAGAGCTCCGAGAAGAAGAAAGCTGCATAATAGCAGCGCCACCAACCTCGCCATCTCGCTCGCACTCAGAGCGCGAGCATTTTCCCGTGGCCTTTTCATCTCCCCTCGCGCGCTCTCCCATATAACGGAAGCAAGCCAATCAGTTTCTGCCACGTGGTGAAGTCTTAGTATGGGCCTACGCTTACAAGGTCCTTCCAAAGCTGGAAATTAATGGGCCCTCATCTGGGCTCAGTAGTCCTATTCAGCTAGATTCGCATTAAAATTAATTTTTTAGGTAATTGTTTATTTTTTTTCTATAAATAATTATTTATTCTCGTAAGAAAATCCTTAATAAAAAGTCCAAATTGGGTAAGACAAATATGTTGTTTTTTTTTTAGCAAAACGCGTTAAACATTTTTTTTTTGGTTAAAGATAGTTGTCAGCAACCATCCACGACGGATGCTTTCTCACGTATAATATTTAATTTGTTAAGGTAACCGTCCATCAATATGAACAAATTCGAAACATAGAATAATTTCAATTAATGGAACCTAAATAGTCATAAAATTATTCCGCTTGGACCACAATATATACATATCATTGTCATAAAAAAAATTAAAAAACACCGTCAACGGATTACAACAAATGGTGGTGATGAATAATAAATAACCCCATTAAGTGTTAACAAAAAATAACAAACCCATCTGTACGAGATTATGGATTGTGTATTCGATTCTTTCTAACGTCTGAATTTTTGTTGAATCGTTCAGCTTCAACTAATTTATCTGTTCTGTATGGTTTGTCGACTATTGTACATAATCAGAGGTTTATTGTCCGATATCCGACTCGAAAGACTGTGTGATGGTTTTCCACGTTAACAAAAAAAAACCATAACGTGTTAACATATGCTAATCGCATTCCAAACTCTATTTTTTGATGTATGGAGTTGGAATAAACTAAAGTGTTGTGATCTCTTTCAAACCATAAAAGCGAAAAGGTAAAATCTTTGATGAAGAGACAAAACAAAACTCAACCATAGAGAGTGGCCCCCACCCACCATGACGTGGAACACAACAAAACAGATTAACAAAAGACTTTTTGTGTGTGTGTGTGTGTTCAGACATGACTTAGATGAGATCTTTCTTTTGCTCTCTTTTTTTTTAAAAAAAAATTAAAAAACAAATTAATCAGTTAAACGGTGGCCGATGTTCGTTTAAAATCCATTTTTCACTGGAAATTGACCCTTTGTTTTCTATTTTTAGGGAGATTCAATAAACAGGGCTTTTTTCTTTTTGAGGATTGTTTCTGAAGACAAAAGTGATGGAGGTTTCTTCTCTTGATAAGATTTGGTCAAAATTTGATGGAAGTTTTGAAACGCTTCTAGAAAAAATTGCTATTACAAAAACCAGGATTATACATAATATATATATATATATATTATATCTGTATGTATGTATGTATGCGTGTGTGTATGCACCACGAGAGCTGTCACCTTTTAACATTCCTCGATCTGAACAAGACGGTACCTGAAGAACCCGTTAAAGAAAAATACCAAACGAGAACGGGACGATACGTGCAGATAGAGAGAGAGAGAGAGGGATGGGGAGTTACAGGATGTGTCTGTTCTTCACGAGGAAGTTCAGGGTGACGGAGGCGGGCCCGGCGGATGACGTCAGAGAGGCGTTCGATAAGTACGCCGAGGGTGGGGCCTACATGTCGCCGGAGCAGCTCCGGCGGTTCCTGTCGGAGGGGCAGGGAGAAAGCTGCGGCGGAGCGGAGGAGGAGAAGATCGTCGACGAGGTGCTTCGCCGGAGGCACCACATTGCCAAGTTCACGAGGCGATCCCTCACCCTCGACGACTTCAACTATTTTATCTTCTCCACTGAGCTCAATCCGCCGATCGGTGATCAGGTGAACTCGGCTGGTCAACTCTTGTTTGTTTCCCTGGAAAATGCGAGAAAGTGGGTCAAAGCTGGCCTTTTTTTTTTGCAATCTGGGTGCTGTTTGTTTGCTGGCATTTCGTTTTCCTGCTTTGTTCTTGACTGGATCGTCATGCAAATCTAACTACTTTCGCATGCCCTCCGGTTGATTTCGCCGGAATATGTCGGAAATTTAGGGTTTTGGCTCCTGATTTTGTTGCAAAAGAAGAGATCTCCGACCTAAACTTTGATTGATTACTGTATATGGCAAGCTCCTTTTTCGCTAGTTGTATTTAAAGTTAAAAACTTTGACCTTTTTAACTTCGGTTTTATCAACTTGTCAAGAGATGAACACACGGGGAAATGGATGAACTGGAACTTTGGATTCTGAATTTTGGGTCTTTTTACTGCCGTTTCCAAATCTCACTTTTCCAAAAGAAAATTGAAAACTCCCCTTTTGGGCAATGAAAAGGTAAACACTTTTCTTTTGGGTTGTCGTCTGAGGATCTTTCTGTTCCAACTGTAAATCTGAGTTACCATAAAAGTGGCAAAGGTCTGAGAATCAGTTGCAGGTTCTTGGTTATGGTTAAAGCTAAGTGTATTCAGTGTTGTTCGTATATTCATGAAAAGCTGTAATCAACATTCAGGTTCATCATGATATGAAAGCTCCACTATCACATTACTTTATATACACTGGCCACAATTCCTACTTGACCGGAAACCAGCTCAGTAGCAACTGCAGTGATCTTCCGGTTGTGAAGGCCTTGAGACGAGGCGTGAGGGTGGTCGAGTTAGATCTCTGGCCCCGTGGGAAAGACGATGTCTGTGTCAAACATGGAAGGTATTTCATTCGAAACCGTTCTTGCTCAATGAATATGTCTTGTTTCCTTATCTCGGATTGTGTTCTGAAATATATGCAGGACATTGACTAAGCCTGTAAAGTTGGGAAAGTGTTTGGAATCAATTAAAGCACATTCCTTTGCCACTTCCAAGTATCCTGTCATAATCACTCTTGAAGACCATCTCACACCAAGACTTCAATCTAAAGTTGCCAAGGTTAATCCTTCTTTGCTCCCTTTATGTCCGTAAATCTTTGACTGCAGTGTTTTGTTTGTGAGTGGAAGTTTTCTTCAATGGATACAAATTTACTGCTTCTGCAGATGATAACTCAAACATTTGGAGACATGTTATATTACCATGATCCTGAAAGTTCGGAAGAATTTCCCTCCCCAGAAGAACTGAAGGGCAAGATCCTAATATCGACAAAACCTCCAAAAGAGTACTTAGAAGCCAACGATGCAAAGGAAAAAGACAATGGAGAGAAGGGAAAGGATTCGGATGAGGATGTTTGGGGGAAGGAGCCATCGGAACTTACTTCGACGCAATCTGATATCGAAAAGGTTTGTTATCTGTGCGGTAGGGGTGGGCACGGGTCGGATACCCGGGAAAATCGAGAGATTTGGATTCGGATCCGGGAGGCTCGGGTATTTAACTATGAGATTTGTATTCGGGATTTGGTATTTACGAGTATCCGGGGTACGGGTATCCGGAATAATAGTCGGGTACTCGCGGATATCCGGATCCGGATTTATTTAAGAAAAACAACAATATTCATATATAAAATTTTTAAAACATGAAGATATATTTATAAAAATTGATGAATTATGATAAAATATATAAGACAAAAGAGATAATAAGAGACAAATAATAATAAATTTAATTTTTTTGAATTAATATTAAAAAAATATGAAATTATTTCATCTAAAATAATTGTATTTTATAAAAATGTTATATAAATATAAGATATAATTATTTATAATTATAATACGCGGGTACCCGCGGATATCCGGTTTTAAAAATTCTATTATCCGGATTTGGATCCGGATTCACGGGTATTGAAAAATAAGGATTTGGATTCGGATTTGAAAATTACGAGTACCCTAAAATCGGGTATCCGTGAGACGAGTATCCGACGGATACCCGATTTTCGGGTATTTGTGCCCAGCCCTACTGTGCGGTGTATGAATCAAAGAAAACTACCAAATACCAATTCAAAGCAACTAATCTCAGCATCAAGTAAGTTTTTTGAAACTTATTTTGCTCAAACTATGCCTTCTTCTGGTATTTTGGTTTCAGGTTTCTAACAATATAACGGAAACCAATCAAGACGATGAAGACAAGGAGGTGTGCGAGTTTGAGATGTCGGGCCCGTTGACAGCACCTGAGTACAGACGGCTTATCGCCATTCATGCTGGGAAACCAAAGGGTGGGCTAAGAAAGGCGTTAAAGTTCGATCCTAATAGAATCCGACGGCTTAGTTTGAGCGAGCAATCACTTGAGAAAGCTGTAGCATCATATGGTACAGATGTTAACAGGTACTTGTCTTATGTTCAAGTGTTGAAAAAGATGTAAATGGGCTACTAGTGTTTTGCTTCTAGTTCTGAAGCTAATCAGTGATTAATACTCACGATGAACAGATTCACCCAGAAGAATTTTTTGAGAATATATCCAAAAGGTACACGGTTTAATTCTTCCAACTATAAACCGCAGATTGGTTGGATGCACGGTGCTCAAATGATTGCTTTCAACATGCAGGTTTGCCCTCTAATCTTTATTCCTCTGTTCCAAGTCATGCTAGCACCGTTATCATCGGGATTTTTGCCATTCTTCTCGCCCTATAATAAGATAAAAATTATCGGGTTGATGATTGTCCTATTTGAGTTTATAGTCTGTGGTTACTCCAGACAGCTGACAAAGTAATAACTGCAGGGATATGGCAGAGCACTGTGGCTGATGCATGGGATGTTTAGAGCAAATGGAGGGTGTGGTTACGTAAAAAAGCCGGATTTTCTGATGAAGGCAGGTCCAAGTGGTGAAGTATTTGATTCGACGGTGAAGAAAACATTGAAGGTGTGTTAAAGCTGATACCTTTGCAAGAATCCGTCGATTCCCTTTTTCCCTCTATGCTCCGACTTTCTTGCTCAAAGATGTAACATTGATTCAGGTGAAAGTCTGTATGGGAGACGGGTGGCAAGTGGACTTCAAACTGACGCATTTCGATCTGTATTCTCCTCCGGACTTCTACGTCAAAGTACATTGATCCATCTTTCAATCATTTTCTGATAAATTGTTTCAGCCTGAATGGATGGAAAGTTTTGATTTTTGGTATAATACATGTTAAATGTGCAGGTGGGTATTGCTGGAGCACCTGCAGATGAGGTGATGGCGAAAACGAAAATAAAGTTCAATAACTGGACGCCTGTTTGGAACGAAGAATTCACGTTCCCGTTAACGGCTCCCGAGCTTGCTCTGCTCCGAGTAGAAGTGCACGAGTACGATACGTCTGAGAAGGATGACTTTGGCGGGCAGACATGTCTACCAGTGTCTGAACTGAGACAGGGCTTGCGTGCTGTTCCACTCTTTGACCAAAAGGGCGAGAAGTACAGCTCCACCCGTCTTCTCTTGCGCTTTGAATTCGTCTGATGGTTATACATGCGTCTTTTGTTCTTCATGCTATATCTTGTAGCACTTGTTTAGTTGATTTTTTTTTTCCCAATAGAGATCTTCCTTTTATCGAGGAATCAAATCGAAATCGACCCTTTATCGATTTCTTAGTTTTCCTTATGGGTTTTTCGTTCTTGGTAACTATCAGAAGAAGGTTCTTCTCCATTTTAAAATCTCTAGAAATATGGTTTGACTGGACACAGAATTAATCTGATCGTGAAAAATAGATGTATATATAAAGTGTAATAATACGAATAAATAAGGAAAATCACAATGTTATTGAGATGTGGAAACACTCTTGTCAGTCACTTTCCAACTTTAGTAATATCAATCCTTTTAAGCACAATACGAATAAAAGATGTCATGGAAAAATCCTTCAAACGAAAGATATCTGTATAGACAGGAAAAAGGAAGGGCTCTTCACATCAAAGCAGCTCCATGGCTTGGTCTTGTCAGAGTTCTGCTGACGATATCTCTCAACTCGATCTCACCCGGGAATCTTCCCTCTTTCAACTTTGAAAACACCTGACAAAACCCCAAACATTTGCATCAATTTATCACATGGAAGCTCGCTGTTACGGCCATATAACAGATAAGATCCGTAAGAAAAACTGATTCTTGAATCAGTAATCCGACGAATTCTAAAGAACAAAGGCAGGGTGAAATCAAGATGCTGACGAAGAAACAAGGCACGCCATGAGAGAAAGAATACTTAACTTACCAGTTCCCCGTTGCAGTAAACCTCAAAGGCGCCGGAGCTTTGCAGGAAAGACTGCAGAAAGTTGCCGAGAAGCCAAGTGGAAGCCATTGACCCGAACCTATTTGCCCTCAAGGAGTAGTACCAAGCAGGGGGCTGAGTCACTCCAAGCATGGGAAAGATGTGTTCACCTGCAACTATGATACCGATAACACCCATCTGAACAACAGGCACAACTTTAGCAAGAAGCCGTTTTGGTGCTGGTGGCGGATAGTTGGCCAGAATCACATCCAATCCTGGAAAAGCTGTCTCCAGCATTTTCTTCATTGTTACTGCAGTCCCCCTGGCATTCAAAATCATATCAATGAAACCCTCTGTGAATTCGCAGATCATCATCACCAGATAAATAATCTCTCAGTTACAGGTTACGCTTTTCCAAAGAGTACCAAAAGTTAGCATAAAGAAACACTGATTGATGGAAGCCAAGAGTTTGATATTTCCACAGCTAAGAATCAGTTTCAGAGGAATCCCGCGAATACCAGAAAGTGACAATGTGTGCTATTAATCCACAGAAGACGAGAAACGGTTATGTACAGATTTGAGGGAGAATTCACAGAAAACCAAAGAAGCGTCAGAGATTTAGCATTAGCCTATAAGAAAACAGAAATCAGGGAATCAATCTACCAAGAGAAATTCGGAAATTTTCAAAAGAAGACAGGCATATACTCATAGATGGTGGAAGCGAGAATCTTATACATTCAGAAACACTGCCTCTAGAATCAGCCCTGGAGAGAATTCCCAGGAATTAAGACGTCTAACATTGATCTACGATAAGTAAAAAGATTTGATATGTAATCAAATCAAACAACACTCAAGCAAAAGATCAAATCCAAAACAGTCACACGAAAATAAATGAAAACCTACTTGAACGAGCAGGAGACGCAGAAGTTGATCTCAACGGTGTTCCCATATCCGACAGCTCCGATACCACTTGACTTCTGCAAAAAAAAAAAAAGATCGATCGAAGAGCGATGAACAGGAGATAAGACGAAATCGAAGTGGGACATCGGAATCTTGGAGAAAATTTTACCTGTCCAGGGAAATGCCCCCCGCCGGTCGCTGCGAGTGAGAGATAGGCGGTGGCTGGTGATGGCGATGGTGATGAGGTTTCTGCGGCGGAGGCGGAGTGAAAAGGCTCACCAGATCCGAGCAGAATAGTAATAACGGTAGCCCCAACAACACCAACTGTGCCCTATCCATGGCGGAATCAAACCTCGGAGAGAGAAACACGAGGGAAGGAGTCGCAGGGGAGGGGATTACAGAAGAAGAACAAAGTGAAACAATGAGCCTTGTTTGGCTTCCGGGACATGTATATCCTGGTCTTCTTTTAATCTGTTAAATATTAGAGGGGGTAAATCACAGAGATATACCAAATGTCGCAGTAATTTCAGGGATACACCCCAAAAAAACATAACACATTAATTTTTTTTGAAAAGACCGTAATACCTTTAATGAAATCGTGTAATTGTAATTGCAATGTCGCAATTGATTCTAAATACAGTTGTAATTGATTCTAAATACAGTTGCAATTGATTCTAAATGAAGTTGCAAAAAATATATCTTATTAGTTATACGATTTTTAGTTGTTATATGGTCATAAATACTTCTTTTTTTAGTCGTATATTAGCTATATAACAGTTGTAATAAAGTCGTAAAAAATATAGAAAAAATGTTATTTCAGATTTTTTGAGTAAAAAATGGTATAAAATTGAAATAAAAAAAATTACTGTTCATCTTGGGTGTATCTGTGAAATTCATGCGACACATTTGGTATATTTAAGTGAATTACCCTATTAGAGGGTGTGATCTATATTTTCGTCTTAAAATACTAAAATGTCCTTGAATATAGTATCAAAATATTAAAAAAGTATTTTTTTTTTATATTAAAATAAAGTAAAATAATTTTTGGTCTGTTATGGATTTTATTGTATATAAATATGAATTTTTTTGTAACATAAATGTATTTTGGTTTTATTTTAAAATCATAACAAAATCAGAATGTTATAGAAAACGACATTTATTGTAAAATACAGTTAAATTGGAAACGGTATTTAGGGTTGCATATATAAAATATGTAACTGTTTTGTGAATCGTCAACCCATATGATTGGACGGCAGTACTTTTAATTGTTGGGCCAATACTGTTTCGATCAAATGATATGATTATTGGGTGAGGCCCATGAAGTCCATTGATTTTGGAATCCACAAACGCCCACTCTCAACACGCGCGTTACTCTCCCGCTCCTATATTGAGTGGTTGGGCGCGTGGGAACGGTTTTAGACGGGAATATTACTCAAATAACTCACTTGGATCGCAGTAATTTCAGTGTACACCACCAAATTTTTTTTTTTCAATTTTAACCCACTTTTCGGTTGAAAAAGTCTGAAATACCCTTTTCGTTTTATTTTTTGCGACCTTATTACGACTAACATATAACTGATATATAACTAGAATAAGACAGATGATTTTTTTGCCATCTTTTTTAGAATCAATTGTAACTATATTTAGAATTAATTACGAAGTCGTAATAACGAAGTTGTTTTCGAACGGATAAAAATCGCGTATTCATTAAGGGTAATTTCGTCTTTTCAACAAAAAAAAAGTGTTATGTTTTTTCTGCGACCCAAGTGGATCATTTGAGTAAAATTCCCGTTTTAGACCCGTTCGAAAACAACTTCGTTATTACGACTTCGTAATTAATTCTAAATATAGTTACAATTGATTCTAAAAAAGATGGCAAAAAAATCATCTGTCTTATTCTAGTTATATATCAGTTATATGTTAGTCGTAATAAGGTCGCAAAAAATAAAACGAAAAGGGTATTTCAGACTTTTTATACACATGCACATACACATACACATACACATACACATAATGGTCGGGGGTTGTATTCTGCAGGTTCTTGAAATAAGAGGGGACAAAGCGAGAGTAATAAGTAGCAAAAGAGACAGATTTCATGAACTACAAGTCGCAGATTACGTATAAAAGCTTGAAAGAGTCTCAGATTTGTATTTTTCAAAGATGTAAACTTTACGGTCCGTATAATTAAAACATGATGGCGGCTCGAGAGACTCCGACAAGATGTTGTTTCGTATGTGTAAAAAGTGTCCATGTCATGTAGAATGATGTCTTATGTGTTCATAATCATAAGCTTCGTTTTGAATCTTCTTCCCAAATTTTGCATGACCATATAATTAACAATTAAAAACAATGAAAAGTTATTATGGTATGTTGTTAATTTTTAGAATAAATTAACAAACTAAAATGTTTTTATATATATTATTTATTTTCAGCCTTTTTCTTTAGGTTATTTTTAATATATTAAAATTGTAGCTATGTTCATTTGGCAATATATCACAAATATCCTTACTTTGCTATTTTGACTTCAAGTTATACTATTCTTCAACTGTGATCCTGTGTGACCCATGTGACCAGAAATTTAATATTGGTCATATTGGTCATAACATTGAATTTATAAATTTTTTATCAAATGATTAGTGAAATATATAAGGTATGAACATAATGAATGAGTGTGATTATTGTAAATTTAACGTTATGGTCAATATGAGCAAGATTAAATTTTTGGTCACATAGATTATAGGGTTACAGTTGGAGAAGGAATTTAATATTGGCCATATTGGTCATAACATTGAATTTATAAATTTTTTATCAAATGATTAGTGAAATATATAAGGTATAAACATAATGAATGAGTGTGATTATCGTAAATTTAATGTTATGGCCAATATGAGGAAGATTAAATTTTTGGTCACATGGATTATAGGGTAACAGTTGGAAATTGGTATACCTAAAGTCAAAATAGTAAAGTAAGGGTATTTTTATAATACCCGTTCATTTATATATGCTTTGTGGGATTAAAAGCCATTGATGCAGGTTATAAAAAAAAACACATTTTCTTCACCTGTATGCATTTGCTTCACCGCACTCTCATCGGGGAATATTACTCAAATAACCCATTTGGGTCGCAGCAATTTCAGTGTACACCACCGAAAAAAAAAATTTTCAATTTTAACCCACTTTTCGGTTGAAAAAGTCTGAAATACCCTTTTCGTTTTATTTTTTGCGACCTTATTACGACTAACATATAACTGATATATAACTAGAATAAGACAGATGATTTTTTTGCCATCTTTTTTAGAATCAATTGTAACTATATTTAGAATTAATTACGAAGTCGTAATAACGAAGTTGTTTTCGAACGGATAAAAATCGCGTATTCATTAAGGGTAATTTCCTCTTTTCACACGAAAAAAAAGTGTTATGTTTTTTCTGGTGTACACGTGTATTATTATTATTATTATTATTATTATTATTATTATTATTATTATTATTATTATTATTATTATTATTATTATTATTATTATTATTATTATTATTATTATTATTATTTTTCCTTCTTTTCGTGACCCATCGATTTTGAGACCACTTTGGGTTAAACGGTTGAAAAAAATCCCATCACACTGCGAGTATATTATGTTGCATTTAATTTAAATATGGCAGTTGCAATTCGGACAGTAATTTGGTGGCGACTTGCTTTTTAATGTTTACATTCACATATTATTTCAAAATTACACTTTTTAGGGTCTCAATTTTGTCCCAAAATCCGGTTCGATCCGGTCGAAAAAATAGCGGGCTTGGCGTAGAGATATTTAGGTCCGAAAATTTTCGGCCTTTTGGAGTGGGTTTAGAGGTTTTCATTCGGTCCGAAAGTCCGATTTTTTTTTTAAAAAATTAATAATTAAAAATCAAAGAGTGAATTTAGCAGACCGGTCCGATCTAAATCCAAATCCGAAGTTTATAGGATTGGATTTTAGATTTAGTTATTTAGACCCGAAAAAAATCAAATCAGTCCGAATCCGAATCCGAGACCCTCAAGCCGAGTATGGATTCAGATCAGGTCGGGTCGACCTGACCGACCCGATTGACAACCCTATTTTTAATTGCTCCACTCGACTCCACCCCACCTTCACTTTTTTACACACTTATATTATCCCTTAGCACTTCAAAGTTATAAAGATTCAGAACACAAAAAATAAAAATAAAGAGATCCCAGAGTATATTCAAAGAAATGGCTCACCAAACGATGGATGATGATGATACTCAGAGAAGAGAATCAATCAAGGAGCAGCAAGAGTTGGCAGAGGCAATTGAAAGAGCAAAGGATGAGGTTGATATGCTTTCTGACAAGGTAATTGCCTTGTCTGCCTCTTTCTCCTCTTCCAATATTATTACTAGACATTGATCCATCATTTTTTTGGCTCCTAATATGATATGATCTGTACAAGCAAACCTTTCTCATGCATTCCAGTTATGTAGCCTCAAGGTATGAGGCTTGAACCCTAGAATGACACTTTTTTTTTGATAATTTGGAAGTTTATCGGACTTTTGACCCGACTATATATCTCCCACCCATGTAAACTTTGCTTGGGTGATTATGAAAGAAAAAGATTGGTCTAACGTCTGTTACCGTTAGGGGTGAGCACAAATCGGATATCTAGAAATTTGAGGGTACCTGAGCCGAATGTCTCAGGTTATATGTTTTATTATCTGATCTTATACCCGTGAAGTCAGGTATCTGAACCCGAAAACCCATGAGATAATTATTGAATACCCGCGAGTACCCGAATCCGAATATTTATAATTATTTTCAATCAATTTTTTAAAATATATTTATACATACATATTCAAAATCATTCAAAATAAATTTAAATTGTATTTATATCTAAAATAAATATATTTTTAAAAAAATACATCATAAATATATCTAAAATATCTATATAATCATTAATATTAAATAAAATAACACAAAATCTAATAAAAAACCTAAATTTAAAAAGATAATTTTTTATTATCTGGGTACTCGTAGGTACCCGTGAGATAATAACAATTATCCGAACCCGAATATTCGGGTATTCTAATATTAATACCCGATCTCATGATCAGATGCAACTTATTGCCACTCATACCCGAATTTGTGGGTATCCGACCCGCGGGTCGGGTCGAATACTCAAAATTCGGGATTTTTCCCCACCCCTAGTTAATGCACGCGGTTGACCTAAAATCGAGACAAGGAGGCGTGAAGTTATCAGACGAACGGTGGTGTGTAGAATGATACCCTTTATAAATCCGACCATGCGGCCAAGTGAGGATTTTTTTTTTTTTTTTGGGTTCTGAAACCAACTAGTCTATGAAACAATGCAAAACACACTACCCCCTATTATAACACCATGTAATTGTTAAAAAAACAACAACTAGTCGTGATAGTAGCCAATACTTTGTTAGGTAAGTAAGTTAGTAGAGAAATAACTACTAAGCCTATTCCTAAAGGAAAAACCCTGGTGGAATCTTAGATGAGACTAATTATTGACAGTTGTTCTTCAGGTTGTTGTATTGGAGAGAAATGTCCATGGAGGAACCAAGGCTGAAGACAGAGAATTCATGGTGTTGATAGAGTTGCTAATGACCCAACTACTTGAACTAGATCAGATTGAAACTGATGGAGAGGCAAAAGTTCAGAGAAAGAACGAGGTAGCGGTGGGATCACTTACCGAAATTTCAGTTGTGATCATCTGTTTTTGCTCTTCTCCACTTTAAAACAACGAGAAATGTCTGTCCCTTTGTTCGGGTTACTGGTCTGCCGCGTCCAGGTATTCATCGAAACATTGGATGACCTGAGGGCAAGAAACCATGAGATCCTCCGTAGTGCAACACCAGTGAGAATCAAGCAGGAGTTGCCATTGCTAGGTTTTGGAAGCTTTGCTCCAAAGCCTTCAACTGTCATTACTCAACATTGGAAACTGTTTGATTGAAGATACTAGACAAAAATCTCACGCTTTACAGGTTACTCGAACATAGATTGCATCTGAAACATTATACATGCGTAAACAAAATGAAGATAGTCACCAATGCTTGAGAAGAAAGCTATAATTTCATTTCAATGTATATCTATTTGGATCTCGTGGATCTTAAGCCACTGAGATTAATATAATATGAACCCTCAAGGACTTTGCAAATCGATAGAAACCTAGCGTATGATTTATACTCGTCTGGAGCAGTCAGTTACTTTCATGTCTAATGTTTGATATAAACCTGTGATATTCAGACTCAGTCTTCTTTCAGGTTCTCTCTGATTGTGCCGTGTGAATCCTTACCTGCAATACCAGGCGATCCACTTGGCAACCGGTTTGCGCTTGTGGAATTTAAAGGAGAATATGGGGAATTAGGGCTGCCTCGTGAGTACCGGTTCTGTGCAGCTGTTGTGCTTCTGGTAGCCTTTGCGCGAGCCTTTCTGCCCTGTTGGGTAATTTTTCAAAGTGAATAAGGAACTGGCGGCTCATGAGACTAGAAACCAAAAAAAAATGTTGAGATAATATAATAATCAATAGTTCACCTTCCCCATGCACTTTTCCAAATGAGGAGCAAACCTTCCAGCAACAATTTGCCGTCCACAGTTCATGCAGTTGAATACTTCACTGGCTACAGGAGGGTGGGTCTGCCCAAATATGTCAACAACATACTTGGCATTGGTTTCAGCATTGTTGCTAGGATCAGCAATCTTAGCACATGCTTGTGCTGACAACCTAAACTCTTCTTCTGCCGCCTCCATATCACGATCAAGCCCCAGTCTGGCTATCCGGTGACACTCAGATGCCACATCGGCAATTGCAGAGTCCACGAGATCCAAGAAAATCTGAGAAGAAAGCTGCAAACAGGACTCAACAGCAAGAAGAAAGATAACTCAAGGCATAGTTTTCCATGAAGAAGTAAACTCCGAAAAGGCTGAGAAATCCCGTACAAGGAGGAAGCTTCAGTAACTTTTGAAAAGTTTACTCTCTTGATTCACATAGACGCCTACAGTTACTGGCCCAATTTCTCTCATTGTCCCTCCGACTACTCCGAAACCTTATCAAGCCTCTCCCGTTGTTCGATTCAACAATGCAACATATATCAGTAGCTAAACTATTTGATCTTTGCTTATCCAACGAAGTTGTTCAAACCCATATCATGGGAGAAATTAGAAGATCAAAGCACAGGGCAACATAAGATAAGGCAGAAGAGAAGGGAGCAGACTACATGACGGCTGAGATTCTATGAGCTGGTTCATGATCCTATGGCTACACTGAGTAAAGATTTTAGTTAGATTGAATAGCAACTCTGTACGCGAGAATCAAGAATGCATTATGAGATGAGATGGAATTAAGAAATACCTGAGTATAAGAAGATGAATCAGGCTCTTTTGCCCCAGACATGGAATCCAATTAATCGGGTGCCCTGAAGATATATCCTGAAAATGCCGCAAAAACTTCCGTAAGAAAATGGAACCTGAGAGGAAGACTAAATAAAGACGGAAAAAGACAATGAAGCGGAATTCCGAAGATTAATGCGATGGGAACGCAACCGCAGAAAATCTGGATTCAGTTGAAGATTTCGTTCTGATCATGAACCCTAAAATTCGAATTTCTGGGGAAAATCAAGAACTAGAAACCCAAATTCAAAACCAAAGATCAATCACTCCATCCCTTGGTCGCCTAAGGCCAATCGTAAGCTTCTTAACAGAAATCGCACATACATATATACACACACACACACACAAACACCCATATACTCTGTCGACATACACAAATTCAAAAACAAAACTCCATTGCAAAAAAAAAACATAGAAACTAGAAAGCTTACACAGACAGTCCAATCGGAGCAATGATCGGAGCTAGGGGGAGAGTCCTCACTCCAAAGAACCGGCCAACCAAAAAAGCCGCGGATTTACGAAACGGCGAGCGTTTCAAGGGGAAAACAGTAGAACGGCGTGGTGTTCGTTTTGAACGAGGGAATGATCCGTGGTAGTTTGGGCTGAAGAGAAAGAAAGGCCCATCTTATGAAGGCCCATTACAAAGAAAGGTCTTGGGGGTAGGTAATATTACTAATATAGTGTGCGGATGATCCAAACAATGATTGTGAGAAGGAATTCACTCAATGTCAACTCTTACGAAATTATTTGTATCGAAATATATACCCGTTATTTCCGTTAGAATGACGTTTCATTATCGCGAATTTGAATACTAGACCAAAATACTAAACTATAACCCAAATACTCTAAGAATCTAATCCAATCGGAATAAATCGACTAGTATACTTGGTTGATAGGAGTGGTCGTCGGGAGAAAAGATGCGATTTAATTGCAACAAAACTATTTTTCGGATGAATATAGTTGTATCAAATATCCAGCGAAACAAATTGAATTAAAAAAAAAACTCATACAATCACTCTAGTCAAGAATTAAAGGCAAAAGCATAAACTTTGGTGGTGTGGTGCCTTTAATCAAGAGGACCAGCCCGCTTTCCCACAACGTCCATCCATTATTCAGTTCCTAACACTCTCAAAGCAAGTGCATTGTTACAATGCCAACATTTTTTTCCTAATACAACAACAACAACAACAGGGATTTCACAAAAATACATTCGCCTTATCGAATTGAACCAGGCGGGATTTTATGAAGGGACAGAAGGCAACAACACTAGAAGACGAGGGTGCCCACCAAGGCAGATGTTAAGGGAACGGTGAGGTTATCGTCTATCTCCGAGCTTATGGGGATTGATTCTACTAAAGCCGCCACAGTCGATACTATCAAGAAACGAAGGATCATTCCTCCGCTATCCTCTATGTAGCCGAAGGAAGCAAAGTAGTACATGTACCTGTCACAAGTTTCCCTTTTGTCAACACGCACCAGCAACTGACTCTATGGCCATGTAGTTAATGCCGAGAGAGAGAGAGAAGACTTACCCAACCGAAGCTAAAAACCCTGCTGCTGCCATCGCAATGCTACCAGCTACCGATTTGTTTCTGTTGTAAGGAAGCTTCTCAGTTCCAAGCCTCCTTCCCACAATGTCAGCCATACCTATTATGGTTTCGACATGTTTATCGCATCAAGATTCAAGAATTGAAACACATTTAATGAATTCCAAAGGCCAATACACAAGTTTCCGGAATAAGAGAAGCCACTTCGAATGGATCAACTAACTGTACCATCTCCTGCACAAAGGTTGCATATCACTGCAATCGCAATTGGGGATGTCCTCCAATAGAATGCGCAAGATAAAGTGATTGCTAATGCATAATAGAGTGGCCCCTTAAGCAGTTCCCTGTTGCAGAAAGCATCTACAAAAATTTGTGAAGTGACTAAGAAGCAAAGATACAAAAGAGTAACCAATTATTGATAATAGAAACTAGGATTGACGAGAAATGGTCAAACACTAAGCGTATAACGTGTGTTTGTTTATACAAAATTCAGCTACCTGCGGTCACCATATCTGCTCATTGACTTGATCGTTCCTTCATCGTGGTATACTCCAAGACCCAGTAGCAGCGTCCGTATAATATTACCTCCAGGGACAAGAGAAGCTAAAACTGCCCCGCGAAGTCCAGAGCTGAAAATGATTTCTATCGGTCAAGCGGATGAGAAAACATTGTCAGAAAAAAACACGTGTCTTCACAGCAGCATTACCTGAAGAGTGGCCAGCAAAGCATAAAAACTGGCCCGACGCTTACATGCACAAGCTTCCGGACGAGTTTCTGAAAACAAGATAAGATGTGAAATACTTCAAGAGGCCTAAGTTGCACACCGACATCGCACAAGTCAGAAAATGAAGTTTCACAATCGCAGAGGCTAAACCAAAGTCTGACACAAAGAAACAAAGAAGATCTGCCACTTGGGTTTCAATCAGAAAGGCCTCCCATACCATTTGTTATCCTATACTCCCAGTTCATTGCATTGGCATATATGCAATCATATATGCCGAGTTGACTGCCTTCTCATCCTACTCAGCCATTCCAGTTTGATCAATCAAACTTTTAGAGCAAGTGAGTAACGTATTTAGTTGCAAGACGCTTCAAGAACCTAATTTATGTTTCTCTCTACCTATGAAATCTCAATGAAAAAACCACTTGATAAAGAGAATATGCCAAAGTCCAAAGTCCAACATCTACCAATTAAAACAAACAAAGACATGCGAAAAAGACCACACATTCGTGGAGGAATGGACCAAATCTAGAGACTAGCTTCATGGTTGCTTGATACGGTACTAAGTCAAGCAGATGCAGATGCAGATACAGCCATGGAAACTGCGCCATTTAGATTCAGAGCACAGTTGACTTTTCAGGAAACAGTAATTATTTGATGATAGCCGCAGATTTCGGCAAAAAATCTCCACTAAATTCGGTTTCTTATCAGATGCAACTTATTGCCACTCTTGTTTCCTGATCAGTAAATACATTTTAATCCAAGTTTCCCTTCCCGTCACAAAAAGCTCTGCAACAGTGTTCTAACCAAATGCCTCTGTTCACCTTAAACTCAACTAAACTGGGACCTCTGCCGTCGCCATTAATGCCATTACCAAATTCAGCCCAGACAAGCCAAAGAAAATCAAAATTAGAAAAAATGCTTCAACAGGAAATTGCGGATTCCAACAGAAACCTCAGACTATACACGCCTGTGTATTCGTGCGAACGTATAGTGTACGTATAGGCGTATGTATGCGAACCGAATTCCGGACCTGGTCGAAGATGCCGCGCTTGCCGAACTCCCCCCAGAAGCGGAGGCAGGCAAAGGCGATGACGGTAGTGATTCCAGAGGCGCAGACATCTGATAGAACCGGATTATCCGGAAACATAACGGCGAGGGATGGCGTTAGGCTCCGGCGAGAAATCCGGGAGGTGGTCAGGGGAAATCTGGCGCGAAAGGTACACCGAGTGGCGAAATGAAGGGGCAGAGAGGGAACAATGGGAGAGGGGAAGCGAGGGAGGGAGAGAGACGATGAGTCAACAAAAGGAGATGGAAGCAGAGAGAGAGAGTATACGGAGAGCTTTGTAGCCATGTGAGCCTGTTTTGCTCGTTCACGGTTGGTTGCCGACTTGTCGTTGCAGATATAAATTATAATTTGGTTGTTGATGGAGAATCGCGATGATTTCATTCTAGATAATACCAACACTTCGGAAATTGTAAATGTTAATGATGATGATGATGATGATAATAATGATGATGATGATGATGATAATAATATTAATTGGAGCAGATGGACTTAATTAAGATTTGGTATTAGGTTGACCATTATTATATGTGGGCTCAACCCATTTATTGGGCCGGCGACTTTCCTCGAAAGAGTTTGACCATAGATTATGACAAGAGCGTAATTTTCTTTTTTGATAACATGAAACAATACTTGTAAGTGTGAGGTAGTTCAATTGTATATATACATGTAATAATAATAAAAAATATCACTCTCTCAAATACTTATTGAACTCAGAGTTTCACTAATGTGTCAAATATAAATTTCAATCTCGATATTCCTACAGCTTAACATTCAAAACGATCGCTTAAAAGATCCACCGTTTCTTATTTGTGTATAATATTACTCCACACTCCACAATGAAACAATATTTTCTGTGTCACGCTATGACTTGGAAAGAATCTAGTCGCACGATGTGACAGAAAGTGCAACACGGAGATCATTAGAGGTTCCGGACACGTACATTCTGTGCGTCTCGATTTCTCCTCCTTCGCCAACGCCTTGCCCTCCGCCTCGCTCGCTCGCGTAGTGGTTGCCGTCGCTCGCGCTGTCTCTTTTCGAGAATATGATCTCCCTTAGGATCGGTTCATGGCCGTTGAGAATGTTCCCCATACTCAGCACTTTCCTCCATGACTGGTTGGCCGATGGCTGCGTAAACAGCTTCGACACCACCTGCCTCTCTCTGAATCTCACCTCTTCTTGTCTCACTTCATTGTCCTGAGACCAGACAAAAAAAAGGTCACTTGTAAACCCGGGGTTGTATCTATCCAAGTATTGTTTAGTCACAATTGCACGAGACTTATTCACCCCTCGAACAATGGATCGGGTTCACGCCCCTTTTTTAGTGCTGAAATTATCGTTTTCATTCGTTTCCTTGTTATTTTTCCTGATAGATTCCAATCCTAGGTTGGACGGGGAACCGGGAATCCTAAACCCTGTTAGGGCAGCCCAGTGCACAAAGCAGTGGGAAAGGGTCCCACCGTGTATTGCAAGCAAACCTTACCCTGCATAAAATTCTGCAAGAAACTACTCTCGAACCCGTGACATCCAGGTCACAACAACAAGTCAACCGATGCACCAAGATTCCCCTTCAACCTAAACTTTGTTACCGTAGGAAAAAATCTTTGCTTTTTATTGTTATTTCATCGATAGATCCGATTCCGGGGCTATCAGTTGCACTGCATGTCTCAGCTGAAATTTGAAGGGAGAGTTAGAGAACATCATGAAAGAATGGGGCATTTACCTTCCGGGTCTCGTTCTCTTCCTTTGAGCCCATTCCCATCATAGGAACATAAGAGCTGTAGAAGTCACTAAACATCACTTGAGCAAGGCGTGGTGCTTCGAGGAACTTCCGATGAAGAGATGCCGCGAGTGTGATTAACTTTTCGACATGCCCAAAGACAATGCATAGCCGTTTCAGGTCTTTGATCGTCTCAGCTCTGTCCAGAAGGTTGTTCCCTGCATTCAAATCCAAAATGGAGACGTTGAAAATTCGAAGAGAGAAAAAGTAAAGTTGAAAAAGGCAGAGTTTTTGTACGGATGGAAGCGATAATACGTTGTAGCATCCCAAGGGTAGATTTCATGGTGAAATAGAGTTGCTCCAACTTGGCGGTCATCTGTTTCATGTCTCCATAGTTAGTTTGGTTTAGAGTGTCGGCTGATGCTCTGAAGGCAGAGCAGACCATTTGCTCAAGAAGCTGATGCGGCCGTACTGTTTCCAAGTAATGAAGAATCTGGGACATTCATGGAGATACCCGATGTCAAACACACAAAGTTTATCGACAGAGAAGAGAGAAAATATATCAACTGCCACAAACATAACAGAATGCAATTCACTCTTAAAAAACTAGCTTTTACCAAAAGAAAGCTTATTATACTTTCTATAAGCCGTCAACCAATCCTATAGCTTACAGGATCATACCATTCTAGATGCTCCAGGATTTTCCAGGTTCCGCCCCTTCCACAAGATTAGGACTCCAACATGGGATAAGCTTTGATACTAGTAATAACTTGTATAAATTCAATGCACCCTACTGCTAAACTAATGGATAGAACTCTGCCCATAGAAGCTAACTCTTTGGAGAACAAAGCCCTTGAGACTTGAGAGTGTATTTAATCCTCACCTGATCTCACATTTATTCAATGTGGGGGATTATAACAGAGAACAGTTAGACACAGACCTTTTCTCCTTCTCGGTTCGGGTCTAGAAGGGGTTTTTGGTCATAGGCTGGCAAACTAGGTGCGTCATTCCAAATTTTCCTCCACAGGTTCCCATGCTCAGACATCCGTTGAGAAAGGCGGCCATGAGGAGGCCATTTATCTTGTGAGCATTCCTTCATGGAGCCTATGGATGGACTAGCATCTTTAGGTTCTTGGCTCTCCCAATCTCCGGGTGAGTGCCACCGGATGAAGTCCTCAAACACAGCATTTGGGTTCGCCGCTTTGAATGCTGACATGTCTACAGTCACTTACACAAGATGAGAAAATAGCCGAGGAATGTAATAGATGAGATTTTAAAACTCTGTTGTTGTTGTGATGACCTCAGGTTCAGACTAATCATGTTATGATCAATCGAAGGAGAGTTACCAATGAACCCTCCAATATTATTGCTAGATGATAAAGATCAAATCAAATCTCACCTGACAATAAAATATCTTTCTCTAGCTGGCCAGAAAAGTTCTGCATTTAATAACAAAAATGTGTTCCTCAGTAGACAGTTGGAGAGATAATCGATCAGAAATGTATACACAACATACAATACAGAACATCATTGGGGAGATTTGTATCAAGTTATCAACACTTAAAATAACCTATTCAAGCTACAAGAGCATTTAGCACTAAGCCATCCAATCAGATGCCAAAATCTCTGAGAGAAAGGACAATATTTATGCATTTTTCAAGCAGCAATACACATGCTGAGACTATATAGGTAAGACAAATATATGAACTTGTACTGGCAACAATTTTTTAGCTTACAAGAGAATCACCGAATGCCTCAACAGCCTGAAGTCTTTCTTCATGCATATCTTCAGTCATAAGAGGAGGATCCTGCAATAACTCGGTAATATGGGACCAACTCCTCGAGCGAAAGATTTTGAAGGGACACAAACAAAATAATAAGAAAGTCAACTTGAACACTAACGAGTGTAAACGGGGCATGTAGGCTCTGGTGTGACTTCAGGAGTACCATGGTCCCCACTGGTCCAGCTGAACCCCTCCTAATGCCATTTGCTGGTCTTGATTCCACAGAACTCCTGATCTCAGTTTCTGAATCAAATCCCAAACCATCAACAGTAGCTTCTGTGATTGAGCTGTAAACCAAGCAAAAAGAATTAAAACATGCCTAGGTCAAGAAATCCTTTCTAGGAAGCTTTTAATTATGAGTGTAATAGTGTATCATTTATTAAAAAATGGGAAATGAAAGGAAAAGAAGAAACAAAACAAGTAACTGGAACAATTTGCAATCAGGTTAATTCTTGAGAAGGAGAACCTAAGAGCTCTCACTTGCTTAGTTCACCTGTCAAGTTTCCTCTGTAGCTCTACATCTGCAGATGTATTCATGGTCTTTACAGCAGTGTGGTGATCCTGAAGATTCATTCGAAAATTAAATTTCAAATCAACAGCGCAGGAACCTGTAGGATATATACATGCAACTGGTAACACCGTAAAAGCGCCCCATACAGATTAATACAAGGTAAAGGAAACCAAAAGCAAGAGAGACTGGGGGATACTTACATGGCAACACACGGAAAAGCACCCCATAAGGATTAACACAAGGTAAAAGAAACCTCAAGGAAAACGAAAGAAGAATTACTGGAAATTTCTTTATTTAGTGTTAGCGAAGCAAGGATCCTCTATCGGGTTCGTTTAAGGATGTTGAGACCTTTTATGGGTTGTACTGAGCAAATATATACTTCTGTTGTTCTTCTTGATTGATTAAATAAAATAAGTACTGCTGATACATAAAAATCAATGGAGAAGAAAACAAAAGGTTTATTCAAATACCTCCACAGCACCTTCTGAACTGTCTTCACTTCCTATACAGTCTAAAAACTCTTCGTTCATTTCATGCTTTCTCTCAATGCATATCGAAAGCTACACAAAATTAAAAAGAATGCCATGAAGAGCCTTACATGGCTTTTTTTTTGCAGTAAGATCTAAAAGTACTTTTTGGCATATTCTGCTTATTGACAGTACTAGGGGATTACCAGGTGCAACTTTTGATAGATCAAACATGTGGACAAATCAATAGAACCATCGACTGGCATTTTAGGCAATGGTTGTGACTCTTCCCAACACCAGCGAGCTTCACGGACAAACTCTATCCAGAGAACAGCAATAGCTAGACATGGAAAGAGGGAAAGAAAGGTGTGATACATCCATCAACAAGAAACTCCATTTACTTGGTCTCCGACCATTCAACCTGTGTTGCATATGATGATGTACAGATGAACAAAAACTAGCTTGATCTAGAAGCGCATACCACGGATATTGCAGTTGCCAAACCACATTGAGTGCAAACAGAATTGTGCAAAAAGAGATTCAAGCGGTGCACCCTTAAGTGCTCGAGATAACTTGTGCTCGCCTTTAATAAAATCTGGGAGTTTAGATCCTGCAAGATTAAATAAGAACAGTGAAACTATAGAGCAGATTGATTCTCAGAATGTTTCGATCTATGGGTGTGGGTACCAAATATTCCTGCTTCAAATTTAACCACCATGCCACAATCTTAGAAGGATTTTTTGGGTAGTAAATACAATACCATATGGTCACTCTAATTTTTACCAAGGAAGTTGGTGACAATCGGGATAAGATCCTCCAGCAGATGTAACAGAAGCGGAGGCTTATATTCATGATACCATGGCATGAACATCAAGACATATACATGCATCTATGGGAAAATGCTTATATAAAATTGTGGCCAGAAGAGTACCCTCATGAAAGAGATCTTTAACTACACGATCGAGAACCGTTGGAGGAGGTACGATCATTGCGGTCTTCAAATTTTCAGGACTTGGATTTTCAACTGAAAGATATTCGAAAATATAAACAAAAGCAGGGAACTTCTAAAAAGTCGAGAAATTTGTCCAGCTAATTCAGTGTATGAAAACCAAAGAAGTAATATGGATCAAATTAGAGAAGCCAAATTCCTCGTTTGTGGAATTTTCAAAATGCGATCAAAACGTGGGCAGAAAATTCAAAGCACATAAAACAGTACATACCTGACACAAAATCTTCCATAAACTGAGCTTCAAAAGACATATCCAATGCCTCCACCAAACAGAGGAGTTGAGAAGCAAAATCAATTCTCTTCTCTTGCGAAGGATCATCCCTAATGAAAACAGTTTCTGTTGTTCCAAGAATTGAAAGCAAAAAAACAAAAAAAAAAAACTAACAACGCATGCAACTATGATAACAGCCCTAGACTGAAAAAGAACCACATTCCAAGAAGCATTTCTTACAGATACGGAGAGAAGATTGCACGCAATGCCCACTTCTCAGCTTCATTGGGTGAAGCATTTTCAAGTTCAGCCATCTCAAGTGTGTTTTCTACAGTCCTGTCAGACCATGTGACTACCAATTCAAATCCTGTTCACATCGGCCACCAGGTTAGAAAATGATTTGCTGCGTCACAAACACCAAAGGTAAAAACCACCATATTCTTCAATTATAGACGTGACAATTTCGTCAAATGCCGGTTATTTTCTCCCCTACATTGGAATGCAGTGGCATATAAGACGGACGAGTAATAGAGTTATATAACCCTGAAAATACAAACCAAGCTAACTACTATGTAAGTTTGTGTGGTAAAACAAAAATCCATAAAGGTCATATTATATAGCCCAGAAAGATGCAATTCTTCATACAAGATACCATCATAGTCAAGGAAAACATTAGAAAACTGGAAGTACCTTTAAGTGGATCTTCAGCAGAGTACCATTCACTCCAAGGACAGTCATCATCCCAATGCACCTTGCTACGTGTCTCACCACCATGGGTTTCTGCCGTTTCTGCGTCTTCATCCATAATCCCATCCATATCATTTTCCTCGTCATCCTCATCATAAGGGAAGGATTGGTAGGTCAGCCTCATCATGAAATGAACTCTGAAAATATGCATGGCGAAGTCCACCGAAGAATAAACCTTCAAAAGCATAGTAAGATATGTCACTGTCATGAATAGCAGATGATCATTCAGTTACATGCGAGCACAACCAACATTAGATGGGATCCTGACTGAAGATAGGAAACTACGTTTCCTTTTAATATTAAGTTTGTGATGTGATGTATTCAGTAAACGCTATCTCAAAATGAGAAAACGACAGATGAGAATATCAAGAATAGTTGAACCGCAACCAGCTCTCCATCTTTGAATGTCAGCATTTGGAATGTTTTCATGTTGGCCTAATGAGCAATAGTGCCAAGAAGTTGTTGCTATCATGGAGTATGAGCCTAGAGACTTACAAACTTAGAAACAAACAACTCATATAGTCCTTCCAGATGCATGAGTTTCACCGGGACTTGGCTACCGATACGATCTGCTTCAAATCTTCTGGTAAAAACAGTTCCCATATTTTGGATTCCAATATATGCTTTCCGTGAAGGATCATGGACAGGAACAAATGCTGGCCACAAGCTGCATGCCAAAGTTGCATGAAAATCTCTTGTAAGTAATTCACCCAGAGAAACTCCCTCTTTATTATCTAATGAGCAAAGAGTCTCGTTGATGCTGGGAATAAGACATTTTCATCAACATCAATCTTCAAAGGTATCGGAATTATTTTAGGTGTAACCCAATATCAATTTGATGTTACTGAGGAATAATATATTGTAAGAGCTTTTCCCAATGTGGATAAAGATAAAGTCATGTCACTGGCTTAGACCTTGTACCTGGCACAGTTAGACAAAGCAATAGCAACAGAACTCAAAAGCTTGCTAGACTCCGGTGCATCAAGAACCACCCCACTAGCACTTTGTGGAGCAATTAACTAGAAGAAGCAAGAAATATGCAATGTGATGAAGTATAGATAGGAAAGCCAGGAGCTGTTTCGAAAAAGTACGATGAAACTAAATCATACCAGAAAGTCCTTTACCCCAAAGCACATCTGGAGATCATGTGAATTACCGTTCCAATCAGCAGTTCTAACTGCAACCCTCAGATATCAGATGATTTGTAAAGAGAAAACAGTTTCTCCCATATATAAACAGTGCACCCAGAATGAAATACCTTCCCGACTACCACCATTTTCAATCTGGAAGTAGAACTCCATGCAATAACTTTTTGTGGCACTTTTCAGGTCAGATTTGACCTTGTACAGATACTCCGATTCCTCGAGACGAATTGCACCCTTTTCCTGCAGTCACATAAGAATGCAGACAACCTACTAGAGGTCAAGCAGACGGATGAAACTAAAGTAGACTCCGAACACATGTCCAGCTTGATCGTTGTACAGGAAACTCTCAATAAAGAATCTAGCTAGCGCGGACACACAAACTATACTATATTCATGTGATCGTAATGAAACACAAACGATCCCATTTGCAGCTAACAAACTCGGTCGAAATGGAAGAAATAATTCAGAGAGCAAGCATACCAGCAAGTTTTTCGGACCATCGGCCAACCACTGGCGACAAGTTGCTTCGATGTCGGAAATGAACCTGAAGATTAAAGAAAGTAGTCGTAACATTCCCAGCGGTAAAGAAAGAAGCAATATGACATATTTACACGTAATTGTACTCGTGATGATGAATACCTTTCCCAAGAAGAAGCTAGAGTGAAATCATCGAACCGTTCCAGCTACAGAGGATACAAAATCAATGGAAAAAATGGGGAAAAATCTCGAAAAAAGCAAAAGAACAGATATGAAGATAGGTTCAGAGATGGTAAATGTTATACCTCTGCTTCTGGATCTTCGTCTTCTTCGACAGAATCTGATCTGCTAGTAGAAGCCATCAAGATCCGAGAGGCAAATCCGACCTTCTTCTCTTCGATAGGAAATAAGTGAATCGACGAGAGAAGATGGATTTACCGGTGAATATGGAAAAAATGAAAAGCGAGGACGGAGGGAGAGATCGATCCGCTTCCGGGGCACGACGACGACGAGGACGAAACGTGATTTCCAACGGCGTCGTTTCAAACTACAATTGGGCCTTATGGAAACCAATCGGCCCGGATTCTATATGTAACGTTTTTTGAACCACAAACGGTCATCTGATCCAACGGTCACAAACACCGCCCCTTCTCGACCCACTTTCCATTTTTTTTTCAAACTTGTAAATACTCCACTTTAGTACTGGACGTTTCGGTTCGGTTCTTCGGAATCAGACCGAACCGAACCGTTAAAACGATATTTTTTCTGATCCGAAACCGCTGTTATTTCCGAACGGTAACCATTTTTAGAGAACCAAATTTTTTCGGAACCGAACCGAACTGAACCGAACTTTAAAAATCCCGAAAAATCGAATATTTTTAAAGGAAATCTATCATTTTTTTAATAAAACTCAGAATCGAACCGAACCGATACTGAAACCGAACCGAACCAAATACAATAAAAAACCCAATTGGTAACTATTTTTGTAAAATCGAAAGAACCGAACCGATCCATTTCGTCTCGAACCCGAACCGTTTTCTGAAACGCTCAATCCTACTCCATTTGGTTAATAATCGAATTGAGTATAAACTAAAATATAAGATAAAACGAGGTAATTATTAATTTTTTGGAAAGAAAAATTTGAAACTAAGCAAAAAGCAATTTTTTTTGTTTTCTAAATCCGAAATAAACTCCGCCTGGACATGGGTTCGCTCGTGTCTTGCCGATTCCAATCCCGGGTAAAGGAGGAGGGTTTTGTGGTAGGTGGCAACCAACAAATCCAAACCTATGCTATATCTCGGCCGACCCCAAATGAATTTGGGAATGAGATCATGTTGTTGTTGTTGTTTCTAAATCTCAAATAACAAACCTAATATAATTGAATCGGATATAGTTTTAAGAGAAGTACCTGTATAGGCGTGTAAAACAAGTGGTGCGGCCCAATCCAATCCAATTTAGGGAATATTTTAGTTTAGTCCAACCCAATCCGTTTTTACACCAATCTAATTCAGATCGTTTTAGTCTGTGGACCATACGAACCGACCCACGAGTTAAATATATAATTTTAAAAACTATTTTAAAAAATTTTAAATATTTTAAATATTTAAAAAAATAAACATTTAAAACTATTTAAAATATTATTAAAAAAATTATAATTTTAAACAAAAACAAAATAAATATCTAAAAAATATAATTTTTATATAAAATATTAAAAAAATTATTAAAAAAAAATATTTTTTCTGACTCATGAGTCAACCCGTGAATCTATTGAAATGGCTCACAACGAGTCCTGTTGTGACGAACTTTGACCTATTTTTTTTACATTCAAATATTCTAAACCCAATTTGAAAAAAATATAGGTCGACTCGCGAACCAATCCGCGAATCAGATTCGTTTTACACTTCTATATTTGCATACAATTTGATGAAAATTTTTAGGAATAGACGTTTCGGTACAACTTTTTGAAACCGAACTACCAAATCAAAAATATAATTTTTTTTTAATCGAACCGTCTAAAATTTTCAAACAGTATTGTTTAGAAAACTAAATTTTTTAAAGCAGAATTGAATTGAATTTTTAAAAACTTACCGTAAATTTCTTTAAAAAAATCTAATTTTTTTTAATAAAAGAGCAGAATTTGAATTAAATCGAAT
The DNA here is from genome assembly GCF_000463585.1 of Tarenaya hassleriana. Classification (NCBI taxonomy): domain Eukaryota; kingdom Viridiplantae; phylum Streptophyta; class Magnoliopsida; order Brassicales; family Cleomaceae; genus Tarenaya; species Tarenaya hassleriana. The sequence continues at coordinate 3,826,730 of NW_010968505.1, read as the reverse complement.
CGAATGGAATGTAATATAATAACCGAATAATATATAGTTTTATAAAAACGAAATAATTCTAAACCGAATATTGAAATGTCGAACCCTATGAAAATTCTGAAGTGAGAAGCGTGACATTGATCGTCACCTACCCTCGCTAATTATTATATATATATATAATATTATAAGAGGGTCGGTGGTAGGTACCGAGAGTTATAAATCTGCATATTGTATTGCTCATTTCTCCACGATACACATGGCGAGCTCCGACGTGTGCCACGTGTTGGTCGTGCCTTTCCCGGGACGAGGCGACATCAACCCTCTCATGAGCGCGTGCGACTCCATGGCCGACGTCGACGTCCACTTCACCTTCGCAGTGACGGAGGAATGGTCGGAGCTGCTGCGTTCGGAGACGGAGCAGCGGCCGAGGATGGGAGTGGCGACCATGCCAAACGTGGTGCCGTCGGAGAAGGTACGAGGAGGAGACATCGCCGGCTTCTTCGAGGCGGTGATGACGAAGATGGAGACTCTGATAATGGCGGATTCTGCATTGGGTTGGGCGGTGAGGCTCGCCAACCGCAGGAATATTCCGGTGGCCGTATTCTTCCCCATGTCCGCCTCCATGTTTTCCCTCTTTCTGAATTTCCATCTTCTCCAGCACAACGGAGACTTTCCGGTGGTCTTGACAGGTACAAAGGGTTTGTTTCCTAAGATATTGGATATAAAATAACATATTTTAATGTTGCTTTTGACTGCGGTGGAAATTTGATAGATTTCGATCCCTTCTCGTATATTAAAACTATATTTAATTCATGCAATATAATGAATTTAAAATATATGAAAAAGTTATATTCAAAAAAAAATATATATATGAAAAAGTTATTTAAAACAATATAATAAATATAAAATATATTAAAAAAATATTATTTAGATGCATTTGGAACATCTTTAAAAAAAATAAAAATACAGTTAAAAGCATTTTTCTCTACCTTTTCCCTTTATTCCTATTGGATTTTTTTAATACAGAAAATTTACTCTTTATTTCTTTCATTTGATTTTTTTTTATATAAATAGAACTATAATTTGAAAACTGTATTTCTTATATGTGATGTGGGTCGACAAATTAAGAAAGAGGCAACGAGCGGGTGGAATATCTCCCTGGGCTGTCTCCGACTCGTCTCGTCGACCTTCTCGGCCCGACAGGTGGAACCTACGATTTCTTCCTTCAGACAATCTTAGATGCTTTCTCTCTGTTGCCTAAAGCCCAGTATCTAATACTCTCCACCCTCTACGAGCTCGAACTACAAGCCGTCGACGCCATTCGAGCCGCCCTCTCCATGCCGGTCTTCACAGTTGGTGGGGCTTTACAGCTTGGGGCCGACAACGCAGCCGACCAGGAGGACTATCTCCGGTGGCTCGACCAACAGCCCGAAGGTTCCGTACTGTACGTGTCCATGGGCAGCCACTTGTCGGTTTCGGCCGGTCAGATGGATGAGATCCTCTCTGGTTTGCTTGAAAGCGGAGTCAGGTTCATGTTGGTGGCTCGCACCGAGCCGGCGGCTCAGTTGAGAAATGGTGGTTGTGGGGAAAGAGGGCTGGTGGTTCGTTGGTGCGACCAACCGAGGGTTCTGTCGCATGGGTCAGTAGGAGGGTTTTGGAGCCATTGCGGGTGGAACTCTGTCAAGGAAGGCGTCCGAGCCGGTGTGCCCTTTCTCACGTTCCCATTAATGGCGGACCAGTTCTTGAACAGCAAGCTGATCGTTGAGGATTGGCGAGTAGGAGAAAGGGTCAGGGAAGATATCATCGTCAATGACGGAAATGCTTTGGTGACGAGGCATGAGATCGCGACCAAGGTGAAGAGGTTCATGGACAGGGAAGAGGCTAAGTCCATGGAGATGAGAGCCAGAGCCAAAGAGCTTCAGAAAACGGTTCGAAATGGAGTTTCAGAGGGCGATATGAGTTCCTTTGCTAAGGACATTCTTAAGCATGTCCAATGAAATGTGATGATCTTAATAAACCCAACTTTTGTAGGCCTATTACACATGCATGCATTTCTAAATGAAACTCTACGTAATAAAGCTTTTTATTCAATCATGCATGATTCATCTAAATTTGGATAGTTCAACCGGTGAAACGGGGGTGCAAAACGTTCGGTCCGCTCAAATTCAAATTTCAAATTTGTGAAGAAAGCATATTATCCAAATCATAAAATTGATTTCCGATCCCGAGATTAGTCTAGAACTTGATTAGAATAACCGGTTACTAAAAAAACCATATGCGAGTCCAATTGCATGGCGGGCTGTTATTGTATATTTCGCAAGTTTTTTATACAGATTAGAGTCGTACGTGATTCATAGTCTTGCAATTAATAATAATAATGCAAGAATTGAAGACGCTGCGGGAGATCCGCGTCTGCCGATAAACGCAGCGATCCCTTTCCGACAGCTTTTTGCGCGTATAAATACACTGAAAGCCTGTCGGCAAGGTCCCTCATTGTGCTGCGAGGGACCTTGCCTGCCGACATCTAACTTTGTAATCACACGAGCGTAAATTGTCCTACCAACTAATGAGCTCATACATTATTTTGATATTATGATATTATCTTTCTCGTCTTTTTTTGCTGATTACAGGAGCATAAATTACATTTCGTTAGAACCAGTAATATTTCTCAAACTCAAGCAAAGATCTATCCATTTATATCATCTTATTTATAGCGGATTCAAATCTTTCTTCTACTCTATTTTTTTTTAACTGTGGGAACCTATCGCACAACCCTTCGGACTGAACACCAGCCAGTCTCGTGGATTGGCGGCATTATGGACAGTAAATCTCCGATTCTGTACAATAGCCGACAAACAATACGGAACAGGTAAAACAGTCGAAACTGACCGGTTTAACAGAGCTCATACCTATCTTCTACTCATCTTCCTTCGGCGTTAATGTTGGATCTACCCAACAATAATATATATATAATATATATTGATGGAACAGACAACTTGCAGATTAATTGACTTATAGATCTCGGTTTCATATATAATATGGACCGCAGAATTGAGAAAATCAGACTAAAAACTTCGCCTTGTATGTAAATTGATCGGATCTCTACATGGCAGAGCATAACAATCAGAGATCATATATGCTTTGTGTGCATACATACATACATACATACATACATACATACATACATACATGTGAATACATATATATGAGAAGATATGTATTGTACTAGGTTTGTGTATTTATGTTTCTCCTCTTGCCGATGAGGGAGAAAAGGGAAGACAACAAAAATTGAAGATCTTATACTCATGAATTATGTGAGGATTCCATTTTCTCGTGTGCTCCTGATGGATTAGTTTTTTTTTTTTGATAACCGGGTAATCCCAGGCCCAAAGGGCACAGACTAATCCCGACCCACACGCACAACCGGCACCACACGTGTGGGATGTGAAGCACCCGAAGGTGGCCGGAAGGAAAATCTCCATAACCCTGGGTGTTGAACCCACGACCTCTTGTTCAGGAAGTGGGCTCTCAAACCAACAGAGCTGGGGAGATCCCCTCCTGATGGATTAGTTAATCACTGTATATATATATATATATATATATAATCAATATAAAGCACTTACAGATTCTCCACGAACTTTACGGAGACATGCATGATGATAAAGTAAGAAGAAGCCATCGAACTCAGGATAGATAGCGCCACTCTGATATATATAATCGTCTTCAGTATACAGACACACACACATATATATATATATATACAAGCACTTGTATATGCATGTCCATGGCGCTATCCCTCCTGAGCTTCACAGCTTCTCCTATACTGTGAGTGAGGTTTTGGACTTTCAGATCTGTATATTATATGAGTGTGTACACTTATACACACACACACATATATATATATATATATATATATATATATATAAGCACACATATATTAGAGAACTTGGTTGCGAGAAAAAAGGTCGGAAACGGTATATATACAGTGAATGGAGGAAGAAGTGGGCGCCCCTCGAACCCCTTTTTCTTTGATATGTGATTATTTCATAAACCCTTCGTTACTAATCATTTAATTATTCCACTACCAATTATTGCGTCTTTAATTGGTTAAATCGAGAAAATGACTATATTATCCAGGGAGAGTTTTTTAAGTATGAATTTGAGGGAGAGTTGAAAATTATAAAGAATTTACGCATATATATATATACATATATTTGAACTAATTTTTTTTATTATCATGTCATGAGTTATATTAAAAGAAACACACATAACCATTATCTTATAAAATAATCGTCACGGTCTCCGGACTTCATATGTACGCGATGGCCAGATACAGCAAACAAAACCCGATAAATAGGAAACTATATCGCCCAATAATATGAATTAGAATCTATCAAAATAAAATGTTGTAAATATTATTGTTCGCATATGCATGTATTATTTAATTGGAAACACATCAACTGTTAGTAAATAAATTAGCTCGGTAGTCGATATATATATATATATAAGTCGTGCATTAGATATTGTGCAGGGTTGGGCGGGGAAAACGTCAAAATTGAGTAGAGAAGAAATAAATGATATGGTGTGGAAGAACGGGAAATGCAACATGCATGGGCGGGCCCCATTGCTCCTGATAAAAAAAAAATTAAATATTTTGATATTTCATATAATACGGTAAAAGACAGGACGTGGGAGTCTGTGGCAACATTAATTAATTTCAACTTTTTTTTTAAAGGAGGTATTATCGTTACAAAGGAAAGAGAGTAGCTATATCCATTTATTCGATACACGGAAAGTGGGCCCCACGCGCTAACGCATGCACGACCGAACGTCATACACATCCGCGTGTGTGTATATGCATACATAAATCATATTCATGTAAACTATGCTAATGCATGTATATTCATATAAATACGTGTATATCATGTCAGTCGCATGCATTATTTGTGCTCTCCGAAAATCAAACTATTGCATTAAAAAAAATTATTACATGTCGCTAACCTTATAAAATACGAATTACGACCATATGAATAGAGTGAATGCATTTTAATGGAACAAATAATTGAAAAAGGATTGTCCGTCATCGGAGGAGGGATAATCACATACACACACGCACATACACTGCTGTATCCATTTTGGAAGCTTAGGTTTCACCAAATATTTAGGCATAAAAACAGGATTAATTAATAATATAACCAATTAAAAGATTAATAAGAAAGTAATTAATTTATTAGGTAAAAACGGGTGGGTATTTCGGTTCGTTTCTTATCGAATAAAAAAATACGATATTTTTTTCGATTCAAACTGTGTAAAATTGTGGAACGGTATTAATTTTAGTAAAATCCAAAGCCGAAAATAATATAAGATCTAATTGGTATTTATTTTTATAAAATCCAAAGAACCGATTCGAATCATTCCGGGTCTAAACCCGAACCGAATACCGAAACGCCCATCCGTGTTTTGCATGTTTCTTTCTCATACGTAAAAAAACAAGATTAGGATTCTGGATTGAGATAATCTATCAAAACTCCGAGAACTTCATGGTGATAATGTACATACACACGTACGGCCTTGTTCTTGACAAATCAAGGGTATAATGGTTATTTTCTTATCATTCGGTACCCACACATATTAAAATCCTATACTAAAACATATTATCTCGTTGTAAACATGTTAAAATCCGATATCTATCTATCCGATTTTCAGTTATCCAACTTTCAAATAATAGAATGGATGAATACCTGAAATTCGGACAATTTTCCCACCGACATACGAACAACATAAAAAAAAAAAAAAAAAAAAAAAAACAGCATCGCCATGTCCAAATGACCACAGGTTCAGTTCATGAGAATCTTCTGGAATTCTTTAAAAGGGTTTTTCATTTTAAGATCAAACATGGGACATCTGCTGTCTGAGTTTCTCCAGAAGCTTGATCTTAGATTCACATATCTGTAGAAACTCCCGCAGGACTTTCTGCTGCGCCATTACCGTCTTCCTGGCTGTTTCTTCGGTGTTCCATCTTTTCAGAGCTTCGTATATCCAGTTCCCGACTTCTGATTCACCGCTGGATTTCACATGACCCTCCAACACTTCCATTACCTGTCCTGCTCCTCCGCTTCCTTCGTGTTCTTTTCTCTTCAGTGATGACAGAAAATACTCCAGTTTCTCTTCTTCTGGTTTATTGATCAGATCCAGCACCCACTTTGAAACTTCTTCTACCGTCCTGCATATTGACTCTATCGAATCTCTGACCACCTGTGTCAAGGGGGATTGGTCTGAATGTTGAGTTTTCTTCTTTTTCTTCCCAGATGGCAGAGAAGATCGGACACATGCTTGGATTACAAGAGAGTGCCATGCCATTGGTTCAGAGATTATCTGAACCAAGGTTTGAAGATCAGATTGGCAAGAACCGAAGATGGCAGACGACTCCGCTGCCGATCTTAGTCTATCCCGAATAAGCTTCTCTAGCAGCGAGTTCACACAGAGCCAGTGCTCAGGAGAATTCAGGCTCCATGCATTCCAAAGCACCGCAAAGTTTAACCAGTCAACCAAATCTGGGCCAAGGGTCTGCAATATATGTTTCCACAGTTAATAAATAGCAAGATCACATTCAATGAATGCATACAAGTCCAAGGAGTGGAGAAACTGATTTAGAAAAAGCTAACCTCGGAACCCTTTATACCCGTCGAGACCTCCGAGACCAATTTTACAGCATCAAGGAGAGGAAATCCTAACATTTTTGCATACTGTTCGAGTAGAAACTCGAGTTCTGCAGAGGTTTTGGGGTCTGTTAGAGACCCATTTGGTTCAATTCCCTCTTTGAAAGCTGTTGATGCACTCTGAACAGAGAGGTATATCATCCGTGGTAGAAGGGATTTTCTCTGGATGGATCGCTTAACATTTTCTTCCCGCTCTTTAATCTATATACAGTTGTGAGAATAAAAGGAATCGGAATCATATCAGTGCCTCGTATAAAATGTGTATGTGTGGCAGCAGACTAAGTCACGTACCACATTCTCCAAAGGATAGTAAGAAATTTCATTGAAAGGACCTGAAGAATTAGAAAACAAAATGAATTCAACACGCTTCATCAATTGAAGAAAGAGGACTTAATTAGATAACTAGCAATCCAGTGATCTCAAAGACTCAAACCACCGCAAAGAAAAACTCACCTAGCAGATAGTTTTTCTCTGGCCGTGGTGTCCACCATGGTCGTGTTTGTAGATCTTCATTGAATGTCAGTGATTTGGATCCAATTTCTTTTGAGAGCTCAACAAAATGAACCCCGCATTTCAGATTTTCAAGAATGCGCTAGACGAGAAGAACGAAAAAAATGCATTGTTAGATAAACAAGAGGATCCCAATAGCTAAAAGTTAACTAATTACGCTATTAAGTTTGCAGATGAATTACCTCTTCTTCTTCAATGCTGTTTGCATTCTCCTTTAGTTGAAGAATAGCGGTTTCAACCCTAGCAACCAGGTACTGACTTGAGCGCTGTAATCTTTGTTTAAATAGGACAAATTCAATGACCTGAAGAGTCACGTAATACAGTAAGTCGTAACAGCATGAAATTCCAATCTTTTAGCCAAACAGAGACGAGACGAACGGACGAAGATTACCAAGGGAAATAATTAGTTTCATGAGAAGCCAAAAAGTTTTTACCTTTGTGTAATTTCTATGGCGATAAGCAAGAGATGTAAGGTCTGCGGATTCTCTCAGATGATCATCCATGAACTTGAGATAATCTTTTAGGAGGTTATTTGAGTCCACCCACATGGGAGATACCAACATCTGAGGTAGAATCTGGTGTGAAACAGTTTCTGTCAAGATGTTCTTCACATCAAGCGCTTTATACCTAACAGATGATTAAAAAAACCTTCAGTAACAAACGATCTGAACAAGAGAGAAGCCATCGATATTAAGAATATACCACGGAAGTATATTCTTATCATCTGTATTGGGGGAAAACAAGAAATCTGACCAGCATAGTACCGTTCATACGCAAGTGGAAGCGCACCGATATATGAATATATGTGCAACAGCAAAATCTTGTACTGCCAGACATATCTGCACAAAGATACAATATTTATTAAGCTTAGTAATTTAAGACCCATAAAAAGCTGTGGGGCAGTGTCATTTATTGTCTCATATGCAAAGATGAACTGGAAAAATACAGAAGAAGCTACCGCAAAAGAGAACTTTTTGCTCGAAATGGCATAGCAAAAACTGGATAAACCCAAAATCGACTCGCAGGAAGAACGATTATACATAAAGAGCAAATGAATGGTACTGACCCTCTGATAGTCAAGCCTAATTCAAGAACCATGATTGCCTCGGCAAGGTAGCCAAAATCTCTCGTTCTCCAGAATAACTAAGAGCAACAGTCAGCGATTAATTAATAAACAGGTGTGTTGCACAGGAGAAACATGCATGTTAAAAACTAATCAAGTACCTGGACCAACATGTTGCTTATGATTGATAACAGGTCTTGCCCATACATGCTCTCTTGCTGGTCCAAATCCTTAGAAAGGGGGAGATTTTCACAGTACAGCTTTGCCAATTTGACAGCAGAGGCTTCAATATCTGGAAATTAGGAGGAAAAATAGGATGGTGAGTAGGTTGAATAGACCACTAATTAAACAGTGTTCTGGAAGAGGTTAATAGAGCATTCACTAGAAAAATTAATTTCATGATCACAATTGTATAAGGCTTTTCTAAAACAAAATATTAGTAGAAATTCTGTAAACCCACAAGCCAGTACGAGTTCATCATGATAAGAACAAAGAGATGGCAAGCACAACAATACCATAGAAGCTGCAGCCTCAAAACTATGAATTTAACAACCAAGCATTATGAAATTGCAGAAAAAAGTAAAGAAAACACACCACCCACAGGGAGCTTGAATATATTGCCCGTCAATTCTTGGACTTTGAATATTGATGTTAACTGACCAAGCACTTTAGTTGGAGATTCAGAAAAGGAGTCTGCATTTTTCGTTAGCATCTCCACAAATTCTGCCTTTCTATCAGGGGACAAGACTTGTAGGAATCCTTCAATATCAGAAGCAAAGCAGGCTAAATGACCAAATCTGCACATAAAGGAACAAAAGCTCAGAAGGACATTAAAACATCAGTGATAAAACTTTATACATACATGTACTTCCAAATTCGCAGTATCTGTATTGATACTCAAAGCATTCACAATAACAAGAAGAAGAAATTAACGCAAGAAGGTTTCATGCAGTGACATACTTGAGGAAATATTGCAGTAATGATTCTAGTAACTTATTTTCGTTCTTCTTTGCATACAAGAACTTTCTCCTCTCGATCTCAAGTTCCACCAAGTACAGACCCCTTAAGTTAGCATTCTGAGCATCTCTTTGTAATTTTTGTACCAAATCTGATGCACTTGACATTTGAGAATCAAACTGCATATTGTTTAACATGAATGGCATTGGCATTAGGACCAGCTGAGTGGAAAAAACAATAAAAAATGAAAATTTTCAATATAGGGAAGGGTAATATCACCACCATTTCATCAGTAAGGTGAGAAAACTTGCATTCCACGAATTTCATAGGATGTATTTGGTCATTGCTGTTAAAGTTCTTCCACATGGTGTCATCTTCAAGTAAACAGCCAAGATAGTGTAGAAAACACTCCCAATCATCTGGACTGTCAAGAGAACAGAAAGACAATATCAGCATAATGGCATGAAAAGCACAACATTGAGATACAATATCGACAGACCATATGGCAGTCGACTGGAATTCATACCCCCGACCCTAAATCACTGATAGTCGAGAGGCTCATTCTTCGGGAACATACCTTAACTCTAATATTTTCTTATAGATGTCGGCAGCGGTAACATAGTCACCTGCCCTAGCCAGGAGTCTCCCCTGTCAGCTTAAAGTCAGAGAGTTGGGTGCATGAACACACAGGAAAAGAGTTCAATATGCGCAATATTCATGCCATTATGCATAAATGGGGATGCAAAATAAGAATCAAATCAGGAAACACATGTAGTTAGAAGATCCCTGTGAAAATAGTTATAAGAACTATGAAGCATGACTATGAAAATTCCTCATCTTTTGCCCCCAAGAAGCCTTGTAACCTACCTGTATCCGTAGTTTATCAACTTCAATCATCAAGAGAGATCCTAAATTCCCAGAAAGCACTTCCAATGCATCGTTATATTTAGATTGTTGCTCCAGCAGAGAGATATAGACGAGGAGAGCTGCAAAAATTCCGCTCTTTAATCAGTAAAAGAAACGATTCAGAGGTCTTAAGATAGTCTCAACTTCCAGAACATGTAAACTGCAATTCACCTTCTGGCTCATGCAAACTGTGAGAAGCTATGTGCTTCTTAAGTAAACCTTCTGCCAGAAGCAACAGCTTCTCTCCGCCTTTGTCACACAAAACCTGTGGGAAATCGTTACTATTAAGTAAAGCAATACAGATCTTTGAAAAGCCTGATCACAGGATGGTAAGACAAACACGGCCAGTACCTGTAACTGGATGCTACAAACTGACCAAAGCAAAAACCTTTCTTCTCCGGCGAGTTTGTACATTTTGATGGCTGTCTGCCACCAAGCAAAAAAAAAACAATGAGAAAAAGACAAATACCAACTGAAAAAAAAAAACTGAACAACCAACCTGTTGCTGTCTGACGAAAGAGTATTCACGAACATAGCAGTTGAAGAGACCCATCATAAGCTCCAAATTGTTGGCGAATTTGTTGCAAGCATGCTCATAGCAACTAGTGGCCAAGTCCACTGATGATATTAAGACATAAGACTTAGCTAAACCCGGGAAAAAAACAGAGGAGTTTCATTCCTTTTTGTTGGGTATGAGAATGCACTTACAGTGATCGAGTCTCTGTAAAACAATCTGCAATGTGCTGAGAGTGAGATCATCCATTAACAAAGAATCATCTTTGTACAAAAGCTCCTTGGCATTCAAGCAAACGGACAATGCCTCATCCGTTTTGCCCATTCTCTCAAAGATAAGAGCTTTAAGCGCCTGATAAACACAACCGCATTTGGGAGGAACTCCATCAGATTACGGTTCTCACTTGGGAAGAAGACCGAAAGAAGAAAGACAGAAACTAATGTCGGTAACACTTACGAGAGCGTAAGGTGAATTCGGGTACTTGGAAAGCAGCGTGGTGATGAGCTTCAGAGCATTTTTGAACTGGCGAGAATCGATGGCGTCCCAGATGGGTCGGACCCGTCGCTCCGGAATCCCACCCGCCAATCCGAATTTCGAAGCCATACGGAAAGAGTTAAAGAGGGTTCAGAGCTAATCTGGTTTGTCGGAAAACTTCTCGATTCTGCTGCGTTGAATTTAAGTACCAGTGATGATCTGTTGCAGAAATGGAAGATGTGAAATGGCGGAGTGAAAAAACCTAATCACGGCCACGACTCCGTCACGGTTCAGAATAAGACTGGATTTTAATTAATGGGCCTAAACGGGCCGGGCGGGTCAGCCCATTGGAAAATTCCTCGTGAGTGACCCGAGACCGAGAGAGATTCTTCGGTACTTCCTATATTCTTCCCCATTGACGAGAGACTTTCACTTCACGCCACGCTAGGTCGCGAAACAGTCACGTGTACCACCTGATCCGAACGGCGCACCGCCGGCGCACGTTAGCAACTCTGGTGGCATTTAATTCGACTTCTCCCCCAAATCGGAAAACCCTAGCTTTCTTCTCTGTTTCTCTGCGAATTTCTTACTTCAATTAACTTAGTCCATTGAATTATTCTGCTGTTTATTTCGGAGAAGACGAGATGATGGGATCGGAAAATGCCGAGGGGTTCGAAGAGGCTCATCTCTATGCGTCGAGGGAGGAGATGGAGAATCTCGTCCTCTCCGAAGATGGTGGCACCGACGACCCTTTGACGAGAAGCGATGCCAACGGAGATAAGTTCTACTCTGGTTATCGCAGCGCGATGTCCTCTCTCTCCGACGCGCGCCATCCCCTCTCTCTCCCGCAGATCGTGGTGTCTCCGGCCGATTCCGATCCGCTTCTCACACCGCCGTCGTACGGAGATCTCCGGGGCTCCGGTTCTAATCTCAAAAGCGGCGACAACTCCTACATCGAGCCTCCCTCTTACGCCGATGTCATCTTCAGCCCTTTCGATGAGGGTTCCATCAGCGAGATCAACGGCGCCGACGACGGCAGTTTTCACAGTCAACCTTCTGACTCACTCTCGAGATCCCCGTCTTCCTCCGGCTCAGATTACCTCAGAATCACTGTATCGAACCCTCAGAAAGAGCAGGAGAACGCAAATTCCATCGTTCCTGGAGGAAATACTTACATCACCTACCTCATTACGACCAGAACAAATCTTCCTGAGTTTGGTGGATCCGAGTTCAGCGTGCGAAGAAGATTCAGGGATGTTGTTACTTTGGCAGATCGATTGGCTGAGGCGTACAGAGGATTCTTCATCCCACCGCGGCCAGACAAGAGCGTTGTGGAGAGCCAAGTTATGCAGAAGCAAGAATTCGTGGAGCAGAGAAGAGTTGCTCTGGAGAAATATTTGCGAAGGCTTGCTGCACATCCTGTGATCAAGAAGAGCGACGAGTTGAAGGTGTTTCTACAGGTGCAAGGCAAGCTGCCGCTACCTACTACCACGGATATGGCCTCGAGGATGTTGGATGGTGCAGTGAAGCTGCCAAAACAGTTGTTTGGTGAAGGTGTAGTCTCTGCAGTGGCGCCACATGAGGTGGTTCAGCCGGCCAAAGGAGGTAGGGATTTACTGAGATTGTTCAAAGAGCTGAAACAATCAGTTGCCATTGACTGGGGTGGGTCGAAACCACCCGTGGTTGAAGAAGATAAAGAATTTTTGGAAAAGAAAGAAAGGATGCAGGATCTTGAGCAACAAATCATCAATGCTTCACAGCAGGTAAATTCTTATATTTATAGCTAATTGACGCATCATTAGATCTGGTGTATTCGGAATTATATGTTGTTGCTATGTTTTCTTAGGCTGAATCCCTGGTGAAGGCCCAGCAAGACATGGGGGAGACTTTGGGGGAAATAGGATTAGCATTCATTAAGTTAACAAAGTTCGAGAACGAGGAAGCGGTTTTCGCTGCTCAAAGAGTACGTGCGGCTGATACGAAGAATTTGGCAACTGCAGCTGTAAAAGCAAGCAGATTTTACCGGGAATTGAATTCCCAAACTGTCAAACATTTGGTAAAGTTTCAATTTGGAAATTTTTCTACTCAATTGGTGGAGATTTAGCTCATCACTATGAATTCCTTATGATACAAATGAGTGTTTGTTTTCTTGTTGTATTGAAAAATGATTCCTAAATGTGAACACTGCAAACCCTCTTCATTCATTCAATTTGGGCTCAGCCCTCGCCGTAAACCAATTGACTTGGCGGATCCCCGTCTGAACATACACTGGAATCATACTAGCGTTTACTCCAATCTGAGCTGTACCTTTTTTATCCCCTGAATTATCGATGTATGTTGCAGGACACCCTCCATGAATACCTTGGCTTAATGATGGCTGTCCATGGTGCATTCTCGGATAGATCTAGTGCCCTACTGACAGTGCAGACGCTACTATCAGAGCTATCTTCGTTGGAGGCAAGAGCTGAAAAGCTGGAGGCCGCAGCATCAAAGGTATTTGGCGGTGACAAATCAAGGATTCGGAAAATAGAAGAGTTAAAAGAAACAATCAAGGCCACCGAGGATGCCAAAAATGTCGCCATCAGAGAGTACGAACGGATCAAGGTATGTAGCCATGCCCTCATGCATGCATTTGAAGCCTTTGCTTATATATTATTGACAAAATCTGAAGTCTTATCGTATCATGGATGTGTATGATTGCAGGAAAACAACCGTTGTGAGATTGAGAGATTGGACAGCGAAAGGCGTGCAGACTTCTTGAACATGTTGAAAGGTTTTGTGGTGAACCAGGTATGCTATTATTAGGGAGTACATCATAAGTGCTGCCAATGTAACTGTCTCCATGCATGGAGTGAGTGAAGGATCTTAGGCTCATATGTAGTTTACAATTATTGTTGACGTTTTGAGGAGGGAAAACTCTTAAAACCTTTCCCCTCTTAGGTTAATTCTAGTCAAGGAAATTCAAGCACGAGAGTAACAATTAACAAACGATAAAAAAGTTTTAGACGGTGAATATATGGGTGCCTGAAGTTAAAAGGGTTAGGAACAGGTGGTATGTCTGTAGGTTCGTATGTTTGTTGCACAGGAATCGATATTCGATGGTTGTTTTAGCTGTAAAGTGCTCAAAATTTGATTGGAAAATAGTTTGTTTAAGTTGAGGATAGTATCCTATCCCATCGTGTCCTAGGGCAATCCATGTTCAATACTTACCCACTTGAAAGATTTATGAAATATGATGATTTTCGTACACATGATAAAACACTTGAATGTGTTGCAAACACAAGCAAGGGAGATTGGTGGGGCTTGTTGCATCGCATTCTTGGTTCATAGATCTCACAAGATTCAAGTGTTTTATTTCTTAAGCTGGTGAGTTTCTTAAAACGGTGTGATTGTGGATGATGTTGGGGGAACAGGTGGGGTACGCGGAGAAAATAGCCAATGTGTGGGTAAAGGTAGCGGAGGAGACCAACCAGTACGAGAGGGAGAGCAGTTGAGTTATGCGTACGTCGTGTTCGTTTTATGCTGGTTTCTTTTTGGTTTGTTTGTGTAATTTCATGTTTGATGACTACCACTACTACTACTACTACTCTACTGCACAGGAATCACTTTCGGAATAATGGCTGTCAAAATGTAGCTCCTTCCTCTTTTATTTATATAGATTTTTTTCCAATATTCTGACGCCGTAAACCGCTCTCAGAAGCTCTCTGTCTCTGAGCTCATCTTGATGCAGGTGCTGTAATGTTGGACGAAGGCGAACCTCAGTCAAACCTCAAAAAAAGACTGAAGAGGGATGGATGCGAGAGAAAAGCCAAAAGCCCATTGGGCCTTCTTTCTCATAAAATCCAGAAGCCCAACCCCCAACCCCCTTTCTGTGTTGTGACCAGAAGAGTAATTTCAATTCAAAGTTTCGAAATCCGAAACCCCGTTCCAACCCCGAAAGGGAAAAAGATAAAAGAGGCGAACCTTCTTCTCGCAGCCTCTTTCCC
>NW_010968505.1:3805015-3811462 GCF_000463585.1 Tarenaya hassleriana | reverse complement strand
TTTCCCTTCCCCGTCTTGGGCTGCTTTTCCCCTCGAAATAATACAAAGTCATTGCAAACATCATCAAAGGAACTTCCCCCATGCCCTCGACCCAAATTTACCACTCCGTGCCACTTTCCAACAACGCGGTCACGGTCAGAAACCGCGTCTCTCAGGGGCATTTTTGTCTTTTTACACTTTCCCTTCTTTGGATCTTTCTTCGTCTTCGTCTTCCCTCTCGCTTTCTCCGCCAATCCTTGCTTCTCTTTCGGGGGGAGAGAGAGAGAGAAGGGGATCTTTTTATGAGTTTCTGAAGGAAGGATTGAGCTGCGGACTGCTTCGAGCTTTCCTTTCTCTCTGCGTTAATGGCGGAAAACGGCGAAGAAAAGTTACTTGCTGTGGCCCGTCACATAGCCAAGACCCTCGGCCATAACGAGTCCATGGCCGATGATATCTTGCAGATCTTCTCCAACTTCGATGGCAGGTTTTCCCGCGAGAAGCTCGTTGAAACCCACTCCGGAGACGACGGATCCGGTGGCGGATTCCCTGCCCTCGAGCGCTCTTTGAATTCCTTGGACCGTCAGATCTCCCGCTTCGTTGCGGCGGATCAGCCTATCTGGGCCGATCCAGCCGACTCCGCCGCCTTTCTCGACGCCATCGACGATCTCGTTGTTGCTATCCGAGAGTGGAGCCCCATGGCCACCGAGAAGCCCGTCGCCGCCTGCCTCTCACGCGCCGACGAGATGATGCAGCAAGCTATGTTCCGAGTCGAGGAGGAGTTCAAGTCGCTCATGGAGCGAGGTGCTGAATCCTTCGAGCTCAACCCACTGGGAGACGCAGCCATGAGCCACCGTTTCGACTCCGACGAAGAGGAGGAGGAAGGAGAGTACGACAGATGCTTCCAGGACGGAGAAGACTTCCAGATCCCGGTGGCCCAGCCGCTCACCGACTACGACGTCGTCATCGACGCCCTTCCCTCGGCCACGATCAACGATCTCCACGAGATGGCGAAGCGCATGTTGGGAGCCGGTTTCGGGAAGGAGTGCTCCCACGTCTACAGCTCTTGCAGGAGAGAGTTCCTAGAAGAAAGCATGTCGAGGTTAGGGTTGCAGAAGCTCAGCATCGAAGAAGTGCACAAGTTGCCATGGCAGGAGCTGGAAGATGAGATCGAACGGTGGATTAAAGCCGCCAACGTCGCCCTCCGGATCCTCTTCCCTAGCGAGCGCCGCCTCTGCGACCGCGTCTTCTTCGGCTTCTCCTCCGCCGCCGATCTTTCGTTCATGGAGGTATGTCGCGGCTCAACCATTCAGCTTCTGAATTTCGCGGACGCAATTGCGATCGGAAGCCGATCGCCGGAGAGATTGTTCAAAGTGCTTGATGTATTCGAGACGATGAGGGATTTGATGCCGGAATTCGAGTCGGTGTTCTCTGATCAGTTCTGTGTAGTTCTCAGAAACGAAGCCATCACAATATGGAAACGATTGGGCGAAGCCATAAGAGGGATTTTCATGGAACTTGAGAATCTCATCCGCCGCGACCCGGCCAAAGCGGCGGTCCCTGGCGGCGGCCTTCACCCCATCACTCGCTACGTCATGAATTACCTCCGAGCCGCCTGCAGATCCAGACAAACCCTAGAGCAAGTATTCGAGGACAGCAATGGGGGTCCATCTAAGGACTCGACCCTGTTGACGGTGCAAATGGCATGGATCATGGAACTGCTGGAAAGCAACCTGGAAGTAAAATCCAAAGTGTACAAGGATCCAGCACTGTGCTCTGTGTTTCTGATGAACAATGGCAGATACATGGTTCAGAAGGTGAAGGACAGCGATCTGGGTCTGCTCTTAGGGGAAGACTGGATCAGGAAACACAACGCGAAAGTGAGGCAATACCATTCGAATTACCAGAGGAGCTCGTGGAATAAGGTGGTAGGAGTATTGAAGCTGGACAACAGCAACACAACAGCGGGCGCCATGAAAGAGAAGCTCAAGCAGTTCAATGTGCAGATGGAGGAGATGTGGAAAGCGCAGTCGAGGTGGGTGGTGTTCGACGAGCAGCTGAGAGAGGAGCTAAGGATATCGGTCGGAAGGCTACTGTTACCAGCTTATGGGAACTTCATCGGAAGGTTCCAGAGCCTTCCGGAGACGGGGAAACACGCCGACAAGCTCATCAAGTACGGAGTTGAGGATGTCGAGGCGCGTGTCAGTGAGCTGTTCAACGGGTCCGAAAGCTCGAGAAAGTGAACGTGGAAACCATATGATATCGTCGATGGGGTAAGCGGGAGGGGGACGATCACAGTGGGGTGGCTTTGGTCGCAAATTTTGCGAGGGTGAAGTGTTGTTGATTGTAATATTGTAGAGAAAAAAAGAGAGAGAGAGAGAGATGTCAAGTCTCTTCTAAGAAAATGATCAGAACTCTCTCGTGTTATATATGTTACTGTGGATGATTAAATTAAAGGATCGGATCTTGTAGTGAAATTGAATCTCGAATTTTAGACGAGGCTTGAAATATCTTTTAGAATCATGGAATTTGCTTATATTTATTCTATTTTAATTTTTATATCAAATTCATTTTAACTAATTATTCCTAATTCCTATCCATTCCATTATTTGATTATCAACAAATTGATCAGATGAAATCTCTGGACAACTAGGACCGATTTAGAACTGAAAAATACAAACCCATGCCTCCAATAGAGTGTTGTCAAAGATTTGCCGAATATTTGACCACGTGCACACGTGGCAGTTCTGTCAGAAATACGGCGCGTGGGCTCAAGACATACGGCTTTCAAAGTCGTTTCGGGGCAATATTTTTTCGTTATCATTAAACATAATATAACAAGATCTATGATATTTGTTTATTAGCCACAGTAAGAAATGTTTTATCTTAAACATTTTACCATACAAATTGAACAAAGTTAATAAATACGTAAGCCATAATCAGCCGGTTCACGATAAACTAAAATGTAGTCAAGAATAAACTTGGAAAATAGGTTATAAAATTCTTCCATTAGATTTTTGAACGACGTTAAACCATAAACCGATATCTTTGTATATTCAAATTAATACCAATTCTTCTGGATCAACACTTGAAGTGATAATAGACCGATCTCATGGGTTATTTGGTTACTAAAACAAGATTCGAACCTCGGACGAAAATTGTTATTAGGACATAGGCCTGCGTACGCTTCAAGCAAACGTCACCATGGCTTCATCATGTAACCATTCATGTTAGCCATGGCCTCATCATCTAACCGTCAATCTATCTCGGCAATGGTGGGTGACTTGTTTCATTAAACCTGGAAAGGTTTGGCCCTCCAGTGGAAAACGCAACCGCGGGACTCGAGGAAGCGGAGGAGGGAAGGCGGGAGAAGCGATCTGAACGAAGAGTGGAGCTTCACCTTGTTCAGTCCCTGAGATGACAGCAACGCAGCCGCCAGTCCGCTCGGGCTCAGACCGAACACATGCAAGATGGTCATGTTCTGCAGCCTGTTCAAACTTGCCAGCGCCACCACTCCTACATCCGTCACTCCACAGTACGACAGATTTATCTGCCATTCCATTGAAAAAAAAAACCTTTTTTCTCTAATGTTTGCATTCAGATCAATCCAATTTTCGTTCAAGATCGAAAAAGATAGGTACCTGTCTCAGATTCTGTGAGCATTCGGCGAGTGAAAGCATTCCTCTGTCATCGACATTCACGCACTTCTTTATGTCGAGAACAGTGAGTTGCCTACACCCGTTTGCGAGTGAAGATAGACCCCTCGACGATACAGTTGAGCATCCTCTTACTTCCACCACTTTCAACCTCGGGCATCTCGATAGCGAGATCAGTGACCCGTCTGTTATTCTCTCGTTGTACGCCATATTGACCATCTCGAGCCCATGGCAACTGCTCGAGATCGCCTCGATGCCCTTATCGGTTATTCCCAGGCACCTGCTTATACATTGAATGAATATCAATCAGGATGACTAGCTAGGAGAAAGTTCACAAATTTATGCAAAGAACAAATAACAAGAAAGGATTCAAACCTGTAGAGATCGAGCTCTTTCAGCATACGGCAGCCACTAGTGATGAATTCAAGACCAGTGTCATCTATGTTGCAGCAAATTCCCAGCTTCAAGCTCGAGAGTCGGGAACACTGGCCGATTGCCTTCAGCCCTGCGTCAAACAGAACCAAACAAAGACATATTCATTACATCAGATAACACAACAAAAACAAAGCAAATTCCATTACATCAGACACGAACCTTCATTGTCAACCTCGTTGTCTGTAACATCTAACTCCTCCAAGTACGGACATCTTTGTCCAATCAAGCCAAAAGCTTCCTTGGGCACCGAACTACAAGATTCCATCCTGAGTGAGACGAGACTCGAGCACAAACCAGTGATTGCATCGAGAGACTCATATGTTATCTTTCTACAACAAGTGATGTTTAATCTCCGCAGTTCTCTGTTGGATTGGACAACTAGCGAGAGAGCCTCATCTGTTACACCATTGCACTTGCTTAAACTGAGCTCCTTCAACCCGGCACTCCGGTTTCCCAATGTCTTCAGACCAGAACAAGACACTAGACACCCATCAAGCTTAACAGATTGTAGGTTCGAGAAATTTCCAAGGCAGGAGGCAAGATCAGCTGTGACCTGAAAACAATGAAGCCATGGATGGAACAAGTACATTAGCAGGCGCTGAACTGAGAGGGTTGTCTGTTTCAGACACAAAACGGAATTTACCTTACTGCTTCGTGGACTTGAGGAACAAGTATGGGAGAAGTTGAGATGCTCAAGGGAGACAGCATCTTTCGTTAGGGAGGATAATCCTATGTGGGTCACGTTTTGACAGTTTGAAACGTTGAGTGTCTGCACAAAAAGAGACAGAGGAAGCCGTCTGTCTGTTAATCTCTCGTTCTTGTGAAGGATGGTGAAATGGTTTACAAAGATTGTTTCTTTTTCTGACAAAGAATCCATTACCTTCAAAGATTTGGAAGAGGAAACAAGGGTTGAGAGTCCATCGTCATCTAATCCAAGGCATCCTTCCAGACCCAAGTCCTCGAGTTGTGGGAGTTGCAGAACCAAAGACAGGCATTTCTCCGTTATCTTCAAACTCAAACAACACTTTCTCGCATTTAGCTTATTGAGTAAAGAGGAAAAAGAATTGAAATCTTGAGGGGGGAGAGAGAGAGAGATACCGGCAAGTAGGAGAGATCCAAGCTTCTGATGTCCTTACACTTGAGAGCGATCAATTCAACGCCCAAATCACCAACACGAACACACCATTTCAGACAGAGAAGCTTGAGTTTCCGACAGCCGACGGCAATGCAACCAATCCCGATATCGGTGAAGAGCTTGCACCTCCCGAGGTTCAATCTCTCCAGGGCCTTGGCTTGGGCGATGGCTGGCGCGGCAGCGTCGGTGAGATCGGTGGCGTTGGAGAGATCAAGCTCGAGGAGACCGACGCAGGCGGAGATGAGAGCGGACAAGCCACGGCCGGTGAAGAACCTCGATCTGGAGAGGTTGAGAGAGAGGAAACTAGAGTGATTGAGGGAGGAGGAGAGGAGATTGAGAAGGGAATCGTCGACGCGAGGGCAGAGAGTGAGGTCGAGGTGGGAGATGGAAGGGTAGCGACGGAGGAGGCGGAGGAGGAGCTCTGTACGGAATGGTTTGAGAGATTTGCGGTGGCGGGATTCGAGGAAGACGAAGGATTTGCAGGTCAATGAGAATGATTTTGCGGCGAAAGGGTCGTCGAGGAGATGGTCCAGGATCTTGAACATCAACTCTTCGGACAGATGGTCGAAAGGATTGAGGAGGTGAGTTTGGTTCTGGTTCTGTTTCAGCTTCTTCATGTTTCAGAAACGTTGACACGAGAGAGAGAGAGAGAGAGAGAGAGAGGGTGAGAATGAAAAGGGGAAATAAATATATAAATAGAAAGAAAAATGCGAGGAAAGTGAGTAACTTAACTGGGGGAGGAGGACATAGGAAGAGTACGGCACTGACGTACCTAACGTGGTACGTTTCTCCACGCGCTCTCGTGGCGCGTACACAGCACGCCCCCGTTTTTTCCCCCGGTTGTGACCTCCACCAGTCAAACCATGATCTTGGCATTGTCCAACCATCATCATCAATTGTTATTTTATTAGTCTTAAAATTCAATAACAAAATCGTATAGGCCCAACTAAAAGCCCATCAAGGCCCATCTCATCAGCCCATTTAAAATAAACAAGGATTGAGTTCGCCTCATGAGAAAGCCCGGAGGGGGGGGGGGATTAATGTAAATGTAGATGTAGATGTGGCATTGATTTAGGCGCCGACCGTGTTATATTATAATTCTTCCAATGTACATAATATTTATATATATACACACACATGGACAACTTCGACGGCAATTTCATTAATTTTAATTTGAAAAGAAAATAAATCTTGCCACGTGGCAAAAGTGCCGCCGTCAGATGAAAAGGGGGGGGGGGGGGGGGG
>NW_010968505.1:3783896-3804688 GCF_000463585.1 Tarenaya hassleriana | reverse complement strand
AGGGGGAATGAGAATCACGGGAGAGTTCTACGCCGCATAAAAGCCCATCAGCCCGCCCCCTTCCAAACATGTGGCTGCCTCCTGTTCATCAAAAATCTAAGATTTTGAACAATCTTCGTTCTGTTTTCGAAAAATAAATTATAGAAAAAGGAGGGAGAGCGGCTGATGCGGTGGGGGAGAGAGAGAGCTGTCCGGCCATCTCTTCGGTTCCGTCCGTGATTCCGACTCATCGGTCGAGTCGCCTTCGCCGGAGGTTATTTTTCTTTCCTGCTTTTTTCCGATTCTCTTTGTTTCTTTCCCGAGAATCTCTCTCTCACTCTCTCGATTTCGAATCGGGTTCAGGGTGTTTGCTTTCTCGGTGATGCGATCGCTGAAGGAATTTCAATAAAATAAAACGGAATATGCGATGATCGGTTTATTTGATGGAGTTTAGAGTTTGGAAATTTTATTGTGCTTCTGTTTATTGGATTCTCTGTGGAATGCCCATTTCGTTTTCTGTGTGTGTTTTGACTTCTGACTCTTGATCCAGTTGTCTGTCGCTTATCTCATCCATTATGTATTCCGCTGTCTTCAAATCTGATGGATTTTCCCCTTTTCATTCTCTTTTTTCTGAAAAAAAACCTAATTGTTGAAATCAAGTAAAATTTCTATGCAAAGTTCTCAACTTTTTCATCGACTGTGGCCTTAATCAATCAGAATTTGGACGCTGCCCTTTGTACAAAGCACAATTTCATTGCTTTTCCATCAGTAGACTGACAATAACGATGCCACTTTGTTTTTTTTTCCCTTCCAGGCTCGGTTCCTGGCATTTTGCTGAAAGTTGTGTCTGTACAGGAAGCTTTTTTCACTCTTTTCAGCATCCTCCTGGTAATAACATTGGACCTTAGAGACTCAGGAATGCTGAAAGATGAGTCTCATCCCTAGGATATCAGTTGCTGAGAGTCATGGGGTTATGTCACCAGCACAGGATGGGCCCTCCAATGTTCTCCCTGAGTTTGGGTCTATAGATCAGTATTTGCTTTGTCTTTCTTCCCCGACACATGAGGTGTCTCTGGACTTGAATCAAGCGTCTATTGCTTTATCGCGTGATCTCTGTGGAGACGGATGAGAGCTGTGTCTGAAAGTGAAACCTATACCATTCTTGCTCTCTATACATACATAAATCTGAGTTAGCAGGTGCAAGTAGTACTTTTTTGTTGCACGTTTAAGTTGGTAAATTAGGATGGAAAATAAGCCAAGTGTCTTAACTGAGAGATATGAGGTTGGGAGGTTACTGGGTCAAGGTACTTTTGCGAAGGTGTACTATGGAAGGAGTGTCCTTACTAACCAGAGTGTGGCCATCAAGATGATTGACAAGGAAAGGGTTATGAAGGTTGGTCTGGTCGATCAGATCAAGAGAGAGATATCTGTTATGAGGATTTCTAAACACCCTAACATAGTGGAGCTATATGAGGTAATGGCAACGAAAACAAGGATTTACTTTGTCATGGAGTATTGTAAAGGCGGAGAGCTCTTCAACAAGGTGGCCAAAGGAAAGCTGAGAGAGGATGTTGCCTGGAAGTACTTTTATCAGCTGATCAATGCGGTTGAGTTTTGCCACAGTCGAGGAGTGTATCATCGTGACATAAAGCCAGAGAATCTATTGCTGGACGAGAATGAGAATCTGAAAGTCTCTGATTTTGGATTAAGCGCCCTTGCTGACTGCAAGCGCCAAGATGGCCTCCTCCACACGACTTGTGGTACTCCTGCATATGTTGCTCCTGAAGTTATCAGCCGAAAAGGATATGATGGTGCAAAAGCAGACATTTGGTCTTGTGGGGTGGTCTTGTTTGTCCTTTTGGCTGGTTATCTCCCGTTTCACGATTCTAATCTAATGGAGATGTACAGGAAGATCGGTAAAGCAGAGTTTAAGTGCCCAAGCTGGTTTGCCCCTGAAGTACGGAGGCTGTTGTGCAAGATGTTGGATCCCAATTCCGAAACTAGAATCACGATTGCAAAAATCAAGGAGAGTTCTTGGTTCAGAAAAGGGCTACACTTCAAACAGAAAAAGATGGAGAAGCAAGTCAAAGAGATGAGTAGCACTGAAGCTGGGGCTTCTGGTCCAAGCGAAAATGGGGGCAGGGAAACTGAGGAAAACCACGAGGCAGTTCAGCCCTCAAACATGAATGCTTTCGATATAATCTCCTTGTCTGCAGGTTTTGATCTGTCAGGACTGTTTGAAGATGTGTATAACAAGCAAGAAGCTAGATTCACATCTCGGGAGCCTGCTTCTGTGATCATATCAAAGTTAGAGGAGGCTGCCAAACGTCTGAAGCTGAAGATAAGAAAGCGAGATGCGGGTTTGTTCAAACTGGAAAGATTAAAAGAGGGAAGAAAAGGGATCCTGTCGATTGATGCAGAAATATTTCAAGTGACGCCCACATTTCATTTTGTTGAAGTGAAGAAATCTAATGGAGATACACTGGAGTATCAGAAGTTAGTGAAGGAGGATCTGAGGCCTGCCCTGGCAGATATTGTCTGGGTTTGGCAGGGTGAGAAAGATGGGCAGTCACTGCCTGAGTTGCAGCAGGATCAGCCGCCGCCGCATCCGGAAGAGGAACAACAGCAGCAGCAGGAACAACAACAATCTGTAGATAGTTCAGCTTCGACAGACAAGCAACAGCAGCAAGAATAGCAACCGCTGTGGAACTGACGCTTAACATTAGCCTAAAACTGCAGTTGCGTTTAGTGTTGAAACGCCGCCTACTTGTGGTAGAAATTTTCCTTGATCTCTATAAAGTTTTGGACTTTGTGTTGTTTCTTGAGCAGTGAAAGCACATATGGACTTCCTTTTTTTTTTTGTGAAAGATCCCAGTTTTTTGTTGTTCTCAAGTGTAAGAGCCAGGGAATGGCAGTGCCTGAGTGCCCCTCATCTGCTGTATCAATAAATTTGTGTGACCAAGAAGATAAATGATTTGTCCAGACAAACAGGAACTGGAAAACTTCACTTAATGCAGAGTTTTGTCAGTGTCGGCCAACAGGATGCACCATAAGTATATAGATCCAGAGAAATGAGAACAAATTGGAGATCGTGAAGCAGATTTTTATTGAAATTCAGTGATGAACAACATGATCTACATTATTGTACACACTATGCAATCTGTGTTTGTTTTTTCAATACAAGCAACTACAGTTACAAGACAAAACACACAGAAGGAGAGAAGAATCAGGAGGATCGCTTTGCAGAAGAAGAAGAGAGGTGCTTCCAGAGGTAGCGACCACTTGCCATGTCAACGCATGTCCAGAATCCAGACTTCATCGCCATTCCCACCTGACCCACAACGATATTTAATCCCGAAAAACAAGAGAAAGAGAAAAAAGATGTTGAAGATCGGGGAATAAAGGAGGAACCTTCGAAAATCTGGAGGCGGAATCGTCGGCGATGGCGTCGCCGTCGTCGCCATTGGCGTCGCCGTCGTCGCCATTGGCGTCGTCGAGCTGCTGGGAGGGAGATTTGAGGTTTCTGACGAGGAAGAATCCGGCAAGACTCGCCGACAGAAATATGAGGATCAGTCGCAAAGGACACATCTGCTCTCTCTCTCTCTCTCTCTCTCTCTCTCTTCTCTCTCTCTCTCCTCAAACCAGAGAGGGATAGAGCTGATTGAAGAAGAGGGCCAGAATGGAGAAAAATTCAAAGGGTGCGGTTGAAGCCGGTGGGTGAAATTAGACAGGTTTTATTTGACCATTATTTTTTTTTTTAAAGTAACCCATTATATAATTTATTCCAAAACTACACTTTAAATTTATTTTTATAAAAATTTCATCGAATATATAAAGTTTTGAGAAATACAACTTGTTCAAATTCAAAAGGTGGTGGCTGAAGTGAAATTAGCAGGCCTGATCACGTATTTTAATAGCTTTACTTATAAATATAATTTAAAAAAAAAACAATTAGAAAGGTAGTGGCTTTGTTTTGGCAAACCTAATCACTCATTCTTATATAATACATGTATAAATAATTGGGTTGGCACTGCGACCAGAAGAAATCAAAGAGAAAAACAAGTGGATGCGTCCATTTGTTTTCACACCTCCACTAACTTCGTCGGATCCCATTACCAAAAACGTTCTTTGACCCAAAGTCAACGTTCTTTTTTCATTTGGGTTTGGAGGGAAGCTCTCTTAGTTGGGCTTTATAGTATATTGGGCCTATTGGAGACGCATTCCTAATGGGCCTTTAAGGCCCATTTATAATTTCAGAACCCTAATTCCAGGAATTTATAAAGTGGCTCCCTTCGCTTCCTCTTATCCCGTGCTCTCTCTCAGGGTGTGTGTTCCTTCTGGTCTCTCTAGTCGACAAGGTGAGAAAACATCGATGGGTTCTTCTTCTTCTTCTTTTTCTCCATTTTTCCTCTTGATCTGGAGCAAGTTACGTGATATTTGGATCTGTAACGGTGTTAAATTTCTCTCATTCTGTTTCACAATGCCATTTTTGTTAAAAATTTCAGTTTTGTAAGGAAGGAGAGAATGGCTGAGGCTAAAGCAGTTGTGCCGGAATCGGTGCTGAAAAAGATGAAGAGGGAAGAAGAGTGGCAGTCCGCGAAAATGAAGGAAGCTGAAGCTACAAAAAAGAAGAATGTTGAGAACAGGAGGCTTATCTTCAAGAGAGCCCAGCAATACGCCAAAGAGTATGCCGAGAAGGTATGATGATAAACTGAAATGTTTTGAATCTACGGAAATTCGCTTATAGCTGTTGTTTTTAGTTTACGAGGTCTATTTGCTTGTTCTGGTAATATGGTTGAGGTTGATGCGATTAGATTTCTTGCTAGGGTTGGTGATATTATAATTTCTTGTTCAGGAAAAGGAGTTGATCCAATTGAAGCGGGAGGCCAAGTTGAAAGGAGGGTTTTATGTGGACCCGGAGGCTAAGCTTTTGTTTATCATCCGTATCCGTGGGTAAGATGTTCATCGGGTTAGTTTGAACTTTTTTTCAGAGATTTTTCATTGTCTGTTCCTTATCGGTTGCCTCGTGATCATTGCAGTATCAACGCTATTGATCCAAAAACAAAAAAGATTTTGCAGCTTCTGCGTTTGAGACAGGTAGGTAGGCCTGTAGTATCTTGGTTAACTTGGTCCTGTAGATACTATATGATGTGTTTTTTGGCTAGCTCTATGATCAATGATACTACTCGATGTTTCAAGAATTCCCTTGTCTGTCCATTCTAGCCTGATATGTGTTGATGCATGGCCATAAGCTCTTTTATCTTCTTTCTTGTTATGATACTCTGCCTGTGTTTGGTTTTTTAGACAGCTCAATGATGTTATTGTCCATTCTGTCTCTCTCTCTCTCTCCATATATATATATATCATTGATTTTGATGACTAGTGTTTTTATTCTTATCAAGCAAACTTCCACATATTGATGCAGATTTTCAATGGTGTGTTCCTCAAGGTCAACAAGGCAACAATGAACATGCTTCACCGCGTCGAACCTTATGTGACCTATGGGTGGGTACATTTGACCTTAAAACCCTCAGCCCAATAACCATGATAAGATCATTTCTTTTTCATATTTGACGGAGTGTGAGCTTTCTCCTCAGATACCCTAACCTGAAGAGCGTTAAGGAGTTGATCTACAAAAGGGGATACGGAAAACTCAACCATCAGAGAGTTGCCCTAACCGACAATACCATCATCGAACAGGTTTTCAACCAATACTACAAAAAGCATAATACTTTATGGTTTTTTATTGATGTGAAGAAGTATGACTGATGATGTAATGAACAGGGTCTGGGGAAACATGGGATTATATGCATGGAGGATCTGATTCATGAGATCATAACGGTCGGACCTCATTTCAAGGAAGCCAATAACTACCTGTGGCCTTTCCAGCTGAAGGCACCGCTCGGTGGCCTCAAGAAGAAGAGGAACCACTACGTTGAAGGTGGTGATGCCGGTAACAGAGAGAACTTCATCAATGAGCTTATTAGGAGAATGAACTGAGTTTTCTTTTGTGTTTTTCTGTTTCACTATCTGGGTCAATGACAGCAGCATGATGTTCTTTTTGGTAAGATGAGATTTGATCATTTGTTTTGGAATCTTCTCCTAGGAATGTTGTTATTTTGTGATCAAGATATTTATGATTTTGCTGAGTAATTTCCCAGTGATTTTCTCGTAGAATTCCTAGTTTAGGGATTGTTTCCTATTGGCTATTGGGTTTGGAATGGTTTTTGATGATTTGCTAATTGAATGTAAACCCCGGTTTTCTACGAATAAAGTTTCAAAAACCCAAGGAAAGACGCAGAATAAATCTCACATTCAGTTGAAGGATTTCTTTACGTTTGGGATGGAATCTATTTTTCCCCATCCTCTGTTAGGAAAAATGATGTCGATAGATCTCTAGAGGCTTATTAATTGGTTCATTTTAATTTGGGCCAAACTCAAAAAAAATCTTCAACTTTCCTATTTACATAAAAAAAAACTTTCTAAATAAAATTTCTTTATAAAAAATCATCAACTATTAATTTTGAACAAAAAAAACCATTAACTATATAAATTTTTTAACAAAAAATTTCACTTTAAATTTATTATAAAAAACATCAATTATTAATTTTAATTAAAATAATTAATCATCTATCTAAAAAATCACAATAAAAATATAATATTTATTTAAATTTATTATATTATAATATTTAAATTTTATATAAATACTTATAAACATCAATCTTTATATAAAAAATTTGTATACAAATATTACGTTTAAAATTCAATATAAATCTATAAAAAAATTAAATTGATAATCCGTAATCTTTAAAATAATAATATATAATAGAATTTTAAATGTAATATTTATAAACAATAAAATATACTCAATTTATAATCTATTAATATTAATATATACTTTTTATATTTTAATAAATAAAGTTTTTTATAACAAATTTAAAATAAAAAATTGTTTTTAAAAAATTTATATAGTTAATGATTTTTTTTGTTTAAAATTAATAGTTGACGGTAGTTTTTTATACGAATGAATATTACTACGAAAACTCCATAAAAAAAATTGATACGGTAAGTCAGATCAATTTTTTAATTATTATTTTAAATTATTTTTTAACATTTTAATATTATTTTATTATTTTAAAGATTTTATTTTAAATTAATTTTATTTATTTCAATTAATTATTATTATTGTTTGTTAGCCTCGTGAACCGGCAAAATAGCAAAAGTACCCTTACTTTGCTACAAAGACTTCATGGTATACCCTTCAAAACCCTAAAATTTTAGAAAAAAAAATAAAAGGAACAAAAGACATAATTAACCCTCTCACAAAAGTAACGTGATACTCCTCTCTTCATTTTGAATTCACCTCTTTTGTTTTCATTATTTGACAACTCTTCATTTCTTTCTTAACTTTTTCTCTCCACTCTTATCTTTCTCTCAACTCTTCCATTTTCTCTCTTCTCATTTCATTTGTATATATAGAAAAACAAACGAAAAATGATTATTTCGTTGAGCATATCTTCACCGACGATCTCATATCTTCTTCTTGAGCCGGTCTAAGACAGAACAAATGACAAGAACTGAAGGTAAGCTCATTAATACAAGAGATTGGTTCGATACATAAACTTTGTATTTTGTGTTTGTGTTTTATGATTTTGAGAGTGAATCGTGTGGTTTTTTTTATAAAAATGAGATAGATGCATAGCAAATCTGTCGAAGAATATGCAAGAGGCGCATATTTAATCGTTTAAAATTTGTTATTGGTCACACGGTCACACTAGTCACACTGGTCACACCGTTTAAAATTTGTTTTGGTCACATTGGTCACACTGGTCACACTATAGTCATATTGGTCACACTAGTCACATTGGTCACACTGGTCACACTGGTCACACTAGTCACACTGGTCACACCGTTTAAAATTTAGTTTTGGTCACACTAGTCATATTAGTCATATTGGTCACACTAGTTACACTAGTCACACTGGTCACACCGTTCAAAATTTAATTTTGGTCATACTGGTCACACCGTTCAAAATTTAGTTTTGGTCACACTGGTCACACTGGTCACACCGTTAAAAATTTAGTTTTGGTCACACTGGTCACATTGGTCACACTAGTCACACTGGTCATTTGGGCACACTGGTCACACCGAAAAAATTTAAATTTCACGCGAAAAATTTAACTTTTTGTGGTGGAAAATTTTAAAAATTTTAAAATATTTAAATTTTTTCCTAGGGAACCGAAAACTGTTCTCTCTCTCTTCTGTTTCTGTCATTGGGACCCACACCAATGGGTATTATGGGAATAACATAATTATAAGGGTATCTTTTGAACTAACTTTTTTTTTTATTTTTGCAGGGTTATGCCTTGAAGTCTTTGTAGCATAACAGGGGTATTTTTGATAAAAGCTCTCGTGAACCTCCTCGCGAAATGAAATGTTTTGGAGCGAATCAAAAAAATTTTAACTCGTGAAAAACGGGCCGCAACCTAAACGGACCGGACCGAATCGAGGCAGCCCGTTTTGTGGGTTGTATAAAATAATTCCGTGGAATTGAATGTACTATCTAATTCTTTTTTTTTTTTTTTTTTTTTTACGTGAGTAGATATGTTTTTTTTTTATTGAATGAGGCAAAAAAAAATCCTAATCTGTTTTTACAGATATATTAGAAATGATATAAAGAATAAACAAGACATTCACATCAAATATTCCATTTTCATGAAGATAATGCGATGAGAATGAAGACAGTTTTTAATGAAATACACGTAAGTTCACAAACTAGGGTTTTGTTCGTGTTTGGTTTCTTGGCACCCAAGTCACAATGGAAACTCCAATTCCCACAAGGAGAAGTCTTTTTTTTTTTTTTTTTTGATAAGAACGTAGACATAAAAAAAGGAAACAAATCTTGAATTGTTTCCATCTTTTTCCATAAATCCTTTACCGTGGAGGAATTAATAATTCATTGCTCCTTCTATATATAATAAACGTTTGGTCTTACTTTCTTTCGTCACTCTCTCATACACTCGTGATCTTTTGTGCTCAGTTTCTCCTCTGCATCGATCTCTGGTTTACTTCACGATGCCGAGGAGCGATGACTTGCCGCCGCCCCTTCGGAAGGACAAGGGAAGAGAGCTGAAGAGGCTGTCGGATCTTGGAAAGCTCACGAGCGACGCTCTCAAGGCCGCTCATGTCGCAAGTGACAAAGGGGATTACACCGTCTCTCGAGAAGCCATAAGATGCGTCCAAGTTCTCAGACATATCAGATCTCTCCGTCTGGATGCTCGTGTTATCTCCATGCCCGACAACGTTCGCCCTCTCCAGTATCTTGCCAGGAACCGTAACCCTAAGATCAGCTCTGAGGCACGATCTGTGCTTCACCACTGGAGGAACGTCCTCTCTGGTACCCATCAAGAACCCGTCCCTGGTTCTTCATTGTCGGTGAGTACCCCCTCGGAAGAACAGAATCTGCGAGGAACGATCCGATTGCTGGGACGATGAAGAAAGCATCACAATCAAGTAATAACGACCAGAAGAATACGTCGATTGGCTCTTGCTCCATTCCTGAAGTTCATACCCAGAAAAAGATACGGATCTGAAGGACAAAATCTGCAAGGAACGACAAAGATTCGGCCGGTGGTACGATGAAGAAAGCATCACAATCGGGTAATAAAAACCAGAAGAAGACGTCGATTGGTTCTTGTTCCATTCCCGAAGTTCATACCCAAGAGAAGGCACCAATCCAAAGAACAATATCTAGGAGGAACGACAAAGATTCGGTCGGTGGTACAAGGAAGAATGCATCGCAGTCGGGTAATAATAACGAGAAGAATATGCCGATTGGTTCTTGCTCCATTCCTGAAGTTCATACTCAGAAGAAGGCCTCACCAGAATATCAAGAAGTATATGAAACCTTGAAGAAGGCACACAATGCAGTGAAAGGCCGAAACGTTCTCACAGCGGAAGATTCCGGAAGATGCGCCGTGGCATTGAAAGGACTGTACCAGGTTCCTCGGACAGTGACTCGTGAGCTTCTTCTAGGCACGAATGCCGGAGAAAGGATGGTCTCTCTCAAAACACACAACGACAGTGACGTCCGGTCGGGTCCATGGCTGAATCGTTGTTCAATTACTGGATGATGCTCATCTTACACAGCATCTGATTCTTGAAGAAACCATAGTTTTCTCTCGGTTTCATGTCCTTTTTTTGTTCATTTATAGCATCTGGGTCTCGTAAAGTATGGTCCTTTCCTCTCATCTGGATTCGCTCTAGCACCGGAGTACTTGTTATGAAACTTTTATATCATTTATATATACAATATATATATATATAGCCCTTCTGATTCCTGTTATTAACATATGATTTATTCAAACAAAACTAGTTTGGAAGGTTCATCACAAAGCAGACATTGGTATTATTTAGAGACATTGGTATCAAAACAGAAAGAAACACACACACACACACATCAAAAGGGTTTCAATGAGTTTGCACGAACTTGTCCAAGGCGGAGGCGTCCAAAGCCATGAACTCCTTTACTGCATTAGACACGACCAGTCCTAGCTTTACTGCATCATCCTCGCTTTGTGCCTGCATTGCATCACAATTCAGGTGAGAGTTTGGCTGAAACAACTTCAAAACCGACCCACGGGTTTCAGCAAATGTTTTGTACCTCAATGTTGAGGGGAAGAACGGGATCGTGGAGTGATAGTCTGAGAAGGAACCATCCACCGAATCCAGAAACCCGAACCTGAATTCATGAGTAAAGATGAAAATCGAGTTTGCTACATAAGCCCGTTCTTGGAGCGAGACATGTCTGGTAGAATGTGACTTACCCCTTCGTAGTTAACCGGTGCTTTTTTAAGTTTCGGGTCGGTTTCTACCAAGTTTGACATGTGTTGCAGTACGGCCTCTCCATAGTCCCGGAAAGTTCTGAGATTTTTTTTCAGCTGTTAGTTAACTCGTTACCAGAAAATACAGTTGAAGAACTGTGGTAGCCACCCAGTCAGTATCATACCCTCCTTTAAGGTCAGAATGATTCTGATCGATTTTTAGCCTAAGTTCCACAGCTACAGCTGGCTCCTCCAGACCTTCAACAAGATCTGTTAAAACTTTGCTGCCAGTACCTTTCCCGGCAGCCCGGGCTGAAGCAAGCTTATTCAAGATTTTTACCTGGAAAAGGATTTAACATAAACATTTTTTTTGTGTTTTAGCAATATGTGGCAGGAGAATACTTCCTTTATTCTTCTCCTTTTATTATCTCACGGTCCTTAAGATCTGGAAACTAACCATGAGATATGCCCCGTCATCAAGCCAGTGATTTTCCTTGAGAGCTCCATGGCCACTGGTTTCTATGGCAAGATGCGATTCCTCACCAATGGAGTTCTGCCCGACAAGAATTTGTATTTCAGAATACCTTCCATGTTTCATGAAGTGTTCAAACAAATATACCACAAACATTCGGCGGGTTCATTTGATTTTTGTTGCAAGATTTGTAAAAAATCATGGTATAGCTTTTATGAAAAAACGCAAGCCCTTGTCGATGCATTTTTAATACTGTTCCTTTTAGCTACTCTATAAAGTCTGCTAAGCATGAATCTCCGTAAAACATTTGGCACTATGGATCACGTGATTTCGAAAAGTAACAAGAAAATAGGAGGATGATCACCTAAGATTATCTTACCAAGCGAATAGCTTCGTCTATAACATTCTTGTAGCCCCTCTTGAACCTGTGATGGTTTCCCCCTAAAAGAAGTTCTGATCAGTGACACATCACCATGAAAATGGAATGCCGTATGGTGATCAATTATTCGCATACCGAGCTTCTTCTCGATGAATGTGGTCAACCCATCTGAGGTGACACTGTCAGTAACAATAGTTGTGCCAGGGTGCTACAAACGGGGACAAATCAGAAAAATGATCAGTCCAAATACATATTATATACCCAACCATGAGAGCGGATAAATGTTTCAAAACATATCTTACTTCCTCAAGAACAATGGCTGACATCAAGGCAATCAAGCGGTTACGGTTGAATTCACGACCAGTGGAATCCACAGCAGCAGACCTTAATAATACTTGTTTCTGAGAGCCGAGCAACCTAATATCCTCTTGCAATAAAATGAAGAAGCGACAGTAAATTACCTATCGACGTCAGTATCAAAGATGATACCCAGATCGGCCTTGTTATCAAGAACAGCCTGCGTGATGGCTTTCATCGCAGTCTTATCCTCCGGGTTTGGTATATGATTTGGGAACATGCCTGATGATCAAGATAATATAAGTCACAGTATCAAACAACAAAAGCCAATCCATGTTTATTGGAAATATATTTTACCATCTGGATTCAAGAATTGACTTCCAGAAGTAATTGCTCCTAAAGGCTCAAGCACCTTGGCCTGTTAAATTTCAAGCACGGAAAACAACCATAAATTTCAGATAGAACAATAGTTTAAATAAATGGTAGACCAAACAATTCAGGTTCGAAATAAAAAATATTGCATATAAAAAAGAAACATAAACACGAAACTTACAGCAAAAAATCCTCCGGCTCCATTTCCCGCATCGACAACTATATGAAAACCCTCCAGCGGTTTCTCTAAAGGTAGAACACACCAGAAACTTAGATTGAAATATCAAAATGAGTTGAACAGGAGTTCAGAACTACATTGTTGGTGGTAAAAAAAATTAAAGCAAGATTTTGTGTAAAACCATATCATAGAAGGATGAGTGAGGTCAAATATTTTCTCCGTCTCTCTTAAATAACTCAAAGAAATACTATTACCTACATCTCCAGCTGCTTTCCGAACTGCCTTTACAAGATCAGAAGTGTATACCGCCATGTAATCAATTTTACTGATAGAAGAAGAAGTTTCGTTTTGCTTTTTCAATGGGCTTTCATCCAAAATATTCTTGTAAATATTTGCAGCTCGCTCCAAGATATCTTTGATATCAACTTTTCCGAGTCCTCCATCCCTGGTGAAGAACTTGAAACCATTCCTGTTGTATGGAAGATGACTAGCTGCACATAATAAAATAACAACACCTCTTTTAAGTCTACGAAACAGAAGAATCACTAAATGATGGGAAGTGATGAAAAGAAATCATAAAAGTTTTAAGAAAATGTACAGAATAGATAAACTACCTGTTATCATTATAGCCCCGTCAACTGGACACAGGAATGCTTCATCTTCAGTCAATGTGCTATTAAACATTGCTGGTGTTGATGCTAATCTGCATAAGCAAAACATTAAAAAAATTAACAACTACATAATTTCCTTGCTTAGCGAGATATATCTTTCAAAACACAGAGCAAACAGACAGTAGCATACACCATCACTCATTCCCTTTTCTGTGAAATTTATGTATAAATCGAGTGAAGAAATGAGTAATTTCAGGAGAAGACAGGAAGGCTGACTACTCACCCATACTGAACAACATCCAATCCAGCAACAGCAAGACCTCGGGAAACTGCATCCTATAAACCAAACAAGGGCATTGCAGTGAAAGCAGAAGAGAGCAATACTGTGTTAAAATTGGAGGGGAAAATAAAGCTTCTGGGTACAAACTTTTGAAAGAGGCATAAATCAATTGCTTAGATTAAGATTTTAAAGTCCCAAGTATTTTGACATCCGCAAGGTCTATCTAATCAGGAAATTTAATAACGTACCAGCAAGGTTTGAGCAGATATGCGAGAATCATGACCAACAGATACTCTCAGCCGTTGGGATTCGGCCTTCTTTTTGTCAAAAAGCCAGTGCCCAAAGGCAGCAGCTATGGCTTCAGTCACTGGTTCAGTGAGGTTCACTGGTTCCCCCTCAATGCCAGCGACCGCCACACCTCGAATATCACTGAGGAAAACGACAATTACAGTGCGAACAAGCTATGTTTACAAAAACAAATGACACAACTGAATTTACTGATTAAGAAAGCAGAACATGCAATAATTCCAAGCGAGAATGCTAATAGGGTTTTCTGAATATCATTTGCACAGGAATTTTTAATGGTAAAAATCAGCAGAGAAGATAGATTTATGGTTTCACCTGCCATTTTGAAGCTTCAAGAAACCAACTTTGTCAACATCGGGCACAGCAACACTAGATTGAGCAGCTGCAAATAGAAATCTAAAATGAGACACTTGTGCACATAAGGACGAGAAAATGAAAGAAATAAGACACCTCTTCTCCAACCAGCATGACAGAAAAACAGTGTCCAAACACATGATACACAAAATCAGGTGCACTGTAATGATGAGTAAGAAACAAAGTAGAACCATTTCTGAGTGCTCAAACACAATGAATTTCTTCATTGAACCTTAACATCAAGTGTCTAGGACGGACCATTGCAGCAAACAGTTCTTCGCTTAGGGAAAGCACTCTGGTATTTTGAAATGCACGTGCGCATGGAAGAGTTGGCAGTGCATGCCAGCTTCCCTCCCTCAAAGGGAAGGAAAGCAAACTTATACAAGGCAGGAGACTCTCTCTGGCACCGTCTATCAAACAGCCTATTTTGATGGTGGCATTGTACTACATAAAAATTTTGCAAAATCTTCCCTGAAAAAATTGACGATTTTATTAGATTTTACATAAAAAAAAAAATCTTTGGAAACTTTCGATCCCTGTGGTTTAAACATAAATTTCAAAACTTTAAGGATATAAGCGCCCGATTTGGAAAACGGGTTACATCCACTGCCATTGAACATCTTTCTAAGACAATGCCATAGTGGCAAATGCAAGAGTTTCATAGGTTTCTTCCCTGCAAACTAAACTTGGTTTGTCGAAGATCGACAGTGGTAACTAGTTCTACAAACTGTGAGAAAGGGTGGCTTTAGATTATGGATGAACTCGAAAAAATGGAATCTGCAAACTTTCATTAACACCCCAAATTCGAGCCCCCAAACATTACATACCCATATTACTCAAAAAACAAAACGAAAAAAAAAAACACATGTAACAACCATTGGAATGTCGTCTTTTTTACACGAGCAGTTGACAGTAACTTAATTTTGAGTTCAAATGAACTAAATCTAGATCACTTCATCGGAAGCAATAGACCGAATTCGAACTATCTAACGTCGTGATCGTCGCTTCAACCAGACAAGTTTTGTTTTTTTTTTTGTTTTGTTATGGTTACACCCAAAGAAGATCGGGGAAACAAGGAGCCGAATCTAGAGAATCGAAACTATGAGCTCAATTTTCATGAATTTAAACAGAAATGTTGAGAAATTTCTACCTGCCATTGGAG
This sequence comes from Tarenaya hassleriana, assembly GCF_000463585.1. NCBI lineage: Eukaryota > Viridiplantae > Streptophyta > Magnoliopsida > Brassicales > Cleomaceae > Tarenaya > Tarenaya hassleriana. The sequence goes on along the minus strand of NW_010968505.1, from coordinate 3,789,475 downwards.
AACCCAAAGAAATCCAGGCGACGGAGCGATGTTTTCGGTGGAAATTTTCAGGGAAGAAGCTAGAAACAATCGAATCTTCAGGTATTCAGGAACCCTGCATTTGGGCCCTAAGCCGCCCCAACATGTACGGTTGGTGAACATTCCGGTTCAGATTAACCGGATCAAACTTATATTCAAACCGATTTGGACCGGATTAACCATCTTATACGGTTATACATTGATATATGTAAGACAAAATGAAATCCAATTGAAACTATAGAAATTTAATACTTAGAATTTGATATGTAATATTATTTAAATATAACTATTTAATACCAGATGAAATAATTCATAATATGAAATTATTCACTAATTTTCCTTTGAAATTCAATAATTAGACTTTGGTATGTTATATGATATTTAGTAAACTTTTTATTATCAGTAACTCAACTTCTAAGTCTCCTATGATATTTAGTTATTTTTTTGTTAAAACATTACTTGCGTAATATATGAAAAGGATAACATCAATATCATAGAAAAATAGATCTACTCAGACACTAATGAAAATATTTTTCATCAATGTACGGTAATAGTAATTTATCTATAATAAATTGTTATTATTTTAACTCTCGAATATTCATAAATTGCTATGCAGACTTTATACTAGTTTTAGCAATAACAATTAAAAAATATAAAAAGATAGTCTAAACTATAATAAAAAATTATTTTTCAAAATAATTATAAACAAATATTAAATTATCACATTCATATATACAATAAGAAAAATATAAACATCAATATATATAAAAAAAATTAAAGCAACATAAAAAAATTTCATCTTACCTTAATTATATGGGCAAGAAAATAAATACAGACAAAACAATCATTAATAATTATCAATCTTACCTTAATTATATTTTCTTATAAATAACGTCCACATTATCGTTCACGATGCATATTGACCACAGTATTTTCTAATATTTTTATTTCACACCTAATATTAGCGTGTGGGGAAAAAAAAAAAGTTGAAATCCAATCCGATACTCATTTATCTCAAAACATCTATCATGGCGTCGCGTTTGGCTATCATATGCTTGATAATTTTCAGCATTTTCCATTCTCATCAATGTACGGTACTTCCCAAAATTTTCTCTTTCCTCGAAACCACATAATCGTTCGATTATAATTAAATATTTATATGCGTATATATATATATATATATGGGCGAATCACTCAAATATACCAAAATTATAGTATCATTTTCTCCCATACACAACAAAAAATATAACACATTAAATTCTCTTCGAAAAGACCATATTATCCTAATGAACCTTGTAATTTGTCCATTAAAAAAGAAATTATAATTATAATATCATATTTAATTCTAAATACAGTTACCATTGATTCTAAATATAGTTGCAATTGATTCTAAATGAGGTGGTAAAAAATATATCTTATTGCTTATGAGATCTTTACGTGTTATATGATCATAAATACTTCTTTTTTTAGTCGTATACTAGTTATATAACAGTCGCAATAAAAATCGTAAAAAATATGAAAGAAATGTTATTTCGGATCTTTTAAACGAAAAAAGTGGTATAAAATTGAAAAAAATTACTTTTTTAGTGGTGTACCTGAAAAATTGTTGCGACACAATTGGTATATTTGAGTGATTCGTCCTCTCTATATATATATATATATATATATGAATACTTGATAATGTTCATCTCATATCATTCACATTCAAAAAACTTTTTTTTTACCCATTTGTTTATAACAGAGATATGCATTCATCAATAGATGATATGAATTAGAATCATATCCGAATATATAATTATTGTCGGATTCTTATGACAAAACAAAAAAAAAAGTTAGTTTCTTCCAAAAACGATCACATATATTATTATTATTATTATTATTATTATTATTATTATTATTATTATTATTATTATTATTATTATTATTATTATTATTATTATTATTATTATTATTATTATTATTATTATTATTATTATTATTATTATTATTATTATTATTATTATTATTATTATTATTATTATTATTATTATTATTATGTTGTAGGTTTGAGTGCGGAGGAAGTCGAGGATGGATCGGAGAAGATCTATTTAGGGCCGTGCGTAAGTACCTACTGTCACTCTGTGTGGAGGCGTGACTGTTGGTGCTGCCATAACGACCTCAACGACTGCTATCGCGACCAAGACTCATGTCTCTACGGTTGCTCTCCTGTCGGTCCATCCATTTCTCCATCAATCTAATACCTTTATTATTCGCAATTACAATAATATGACCGAGGAGACTCTGTATATGGTCTTTACATATACATTGCTTCTTGTTGCTTTTCTAATAAAAATATGAAATAAAGAAGCTATATTTTTATAATTCTAAAACGCTAATATTAACGTCTAATTGACACATTAATCATCTATAATAACATAGAGAAAGAATTCGACGGGTCGATGTGTCATGGGTGGTATTATTCCACGAGAGACTATTTTATGAAAGGAAAATGGAAAAAATGAAACAGATTTCTCAATCTAATCACAGCCTAATCACGTGTTTAACAGTCTTTAATCATTGGTTTCGCCATGGATTAGTGCCTCTTCATTATCACCGTCGCAAGGCAAAGTCTTTGTCTTAGACCTGAATCCGAACTTCTTGGAGAAGATCTTCCAACCAATCCTTGTCCTCACAAGCTTCTCAAGATCTTGCTTCATGTTTAGACATTCCTTCTCCAACTCATACACACGCTCTCTCACGTTGTTAACGCCTACATTGACGGCGTTAGGGTTTTGCGGGTCGCCGTTAATGTTGTCGGAGACAAAGTACCAGTCTGCGACCGATGTCCGGAGCTGAAGCTGTTCGAAGAAGAGGACCTGCACGATGACTCTAAGGGGCAGACGCTCGTTCTGTGCCGCGTGTGTGCAAGCTTCTAGCGACAGTTTCTGACAGTTCATGATCTGACATAGCCGCTCTCTCTCAGAATCTGTCATCCATGGATGAGCCTGAACAAACCAGAGTACGTTATTACAAAAAACATGATATGATAATAACATCTTTTCTTAAACTTTGTCCAAAACCCTAAAACTATTCTCAAAAGATGATTTACCTTGAGATATATATCAATGGCACGGTAGATTCCGTCGTCTAACGGCCTGGCATATTCAGGTATAATAGCACCCAATGCTTGGAATTTGGAGATCTTCAGGTTTACATCAGACGCCACCTCGGCTAAGTACCCGTCAATGAGATTAGCAACCATCGTGAGCGGCATAAGAGGATGGGTACCGCCCATTATTTGGCTCTCTTCGACAATGTAATCAGAAATATCATGGTCCACCATCATGAAATGATCAAGAATCATCTGGACACAGTCTGTGTCGTATAGGGTTTCGGTCGAGTACCCCATGTTCGGTATCAGAAGATCTTCGAGCGCAGCTTCGTCTAGCTGGGATCCGATCTTTCTCTCCAGGTTTTCTTGACAAGCCTGAGGAGGAACTGTTGAATTTTCCGCCTGATGAAGCCAAAGCAGCCGCAAGGTGGCGTGAAAATTTTCCTCCATAGGCCCCACCTGATTTGTTTTGTTAGGCAAATTTTTGCCTATAAAACGGAGGTTTCGCGGAGGGGGAGAAGCACGCAGAGCAAGGGAGCAAGCAGAAGCAAAGCGAGAGAGAAAAAAAAAAAGGAGAGAGAAAAAAAAGAGTGAAAAATAGTGTGGGTATTCGGGGAGAGATTCGATCAGAAAAATATTTTTCTAATCGATCTAAAATTGTGAGAAGAGTTTCTACACGGAGGTTTTTCGGAAGTTGTTCTCTACAGAGCGAATCAACACAGTTCTGATCGTCGGGATATTTGACGGTGGTTTTTCGTCTCCGGTTGAGCTGCAAATCGGTATACTTGTTCATGACCCTTTCGTCTTTGATTTATACGGTTGAGTTGTTGCTGGAATCAGAAGTCACGGGGTTGATTTGCAGTCTGATTACTACTTATGGGTAGTGTTCTCTCGGGTTACTGAGATTAGAATATTGGAGTTAATATTCTGTAATCTCAGTGTGTTGCTGTGTGAACATTGTAATCCAGTTATAGTGGATTTTTGAGTGGACTACGGTCCCGTGGTTTTTACTCCTCACACCGAGGGGGTTTTCCACGTTAAAAATCGTTGTCTTGTACCGTTGCACTAGATATTGTCATTCTCACAGGTTTACACAAGTAAGGGGTTTGTGTTACTGATCCGTGATAAACGATCGAAGTAACGAAAAAACCCCCCAACAAGTGGTATCAGAGCACCGTGGTTGTGGGTGCACTTGTGTAAACAATGGAGGCAAATACTAGTCGGATGGTGAGTTTGAACGGTACCAACTATCACGTGTGGAAAGGTAAGATGGAGGATCTGCTATACGTGAAGGAGTATCACCTACCGTTGATTGTTGAAGAAAAACCCGAAGGCAAAACTGATGAGCAATGGACATTGCTGCATCGACAGGTTTGTGCATTGATACGACAATGGGTGGATGACAATGTTTTGAACCATGTGGCTGGTGAGACTAATGCTCGATCTTTGTGGAGCAAGCTAGAGCAGTTGTACGCTCGAAACACTGGGAATCGCAAGTTGTACTTCATCAAGAAGTTGGTTGATTTGAAGTACGCCGAAGGAAGTCCGGTGATAGATCATTTGAATGTGTTTCAAGGTCTGTTGAACAAATTATCCGATATGGGGATCACCTTCGAAGATGAGATTCAAAGTTTGTGGCTTCTCAGCACACTTCCGGATTCGTGGGAGACATTCAGGATATCACTGTCAAACTCAGCTCAAGACGGTGTCATCTCGATGGAATACGCAAAGAACAGTATTCTAAATGAAGAGACACGGAGACAGTCTCAAGGAGCTTCCTCGAGTTCTGATATTCTGGTATCTGAATCGAGGGGGAGGAGTCAGAATCGGAATCCGAAGGAGAAAAATCGGAACAGGAGCAAATCCAACAAATTTGCAAATGTGGAATGTCACTACTGCCACAAGAAAGGGCATATCAAGAAGGATTGCTGGAAATTGAAGAAGGACAACAAGAAAGGAAATAAACATGAGGACAACGAGGAACGAGTTGCAGTTGCAAGGCAAGAGTTCCTGATCATGGTCGATGGTGATATGATCAATCTCACGTGCCATGAGACCAGTTGGGTGATTGACAGTGGAGCTTCCATTCATGCTACATCACGACGTGAATTCTTTGCTACCTATACTCCGGGTAACTTTGGTTTCGTCAAGATGGCCAATGATGGTTCGGCTGAAGTCGTTGGCATTGGAGATGTTTGCTTGGAGACTAGTCTTGGTACTAGACTTATGCTTAAGGATGTTAAGCATGTTCCAGATGTTCGTCTGAACTTGATCTCAGCGGGAAGACTTGATGATGAAGGTTTCTGCAGTACATTCAGTGGAGGTCAATGGAAACTTACGAGAGGTTCCATGGTTGTGGCTCGAGGTACGAAGTCTTCGTCGCTTTACTTGATGTATGCTAAGCTTTCTAAGGATATCATTAATGCCTTAGAGAGTGAAGATGCTATTAAGTTATGGCACAAAAGACTCG
>NW_010968505.1:3753990-3766588 GCF_000463585.1 Tarenaya hassleriana | reverse complement strand
TGTGGGTATTCGGGGAGAGATTCGATCAGAAAAATATTTTTCTAATCGATCTAAAATTGTGAGAAGAGTTTCTACACGGAGGTTTTTCGGAAGTTGTTCTCTACAGAGCGAATCAACACAGTTCTGATCGTCGGGATATTTGACGGTGGTTTTTCGTCTCCGGTTGAGCTGCAAATCGGTATACTTGTTCATGACCCTTTCGTCTTTGATTTATACGGTTGAGTTGTTGCTGGAATCAGAAGTCACGGGGTTGATTTGCAGTCTGATTACTACTTATGGGTAGTGTTCTCTCGGGTTACTGAGATTAGAATATTGGAGTTAATATTCTGTAATCTCAGTGTGTTGCTAGCTGTGTGAACATTGTTTTGTTTCCTTTCTTGTTGTCCTTCTTCAATTTCCAGCAATCCTTCTTGATATGCCCTTTCTTGTGGCAGTAGTGACATTCCACATTTGCAAATTTGTTGGATTTGCTCCTGTTCCGATTTTTCTCCTTCGGATTCCGATTCTGACTCCTCCCCCTCGATTCAGATACCAGAATATCAGAACTCGAGGAAGCTCCTTGAGACTGTCTCCGTGTCTCTTCATTTAGAATACTGTTCTTTGCGTATTCCATCGAGATGACACCGTCTTGAGCTGAGTTTGACAGTGATATCCTGAATGTCTCCCACGAATCCGGAAGTGTGCTGAGAAGCCACAAACTTTGAATCTCATCTTCGAAGGTGATCCCCATATCAGATAACTGGTTCAACAGACCTTGAAACACGTTCAGGTGATCTGTCACCGGACTTCCTTCGGCATACTTTAAATCAACCAACTTCTTGATGAAGTACAACTTGCGATTCCCAGTGTTTCGCGCATACAACTGCTCTAGCTTGCTCCACAAAGATCGAGCATTAGTCTCACCAGCCACATGGTTCAAAACATTGTCATCCACCCATTGTCGTATCAATGCACAAACCTGTCGATGCAGCAATGTCCATTGCTCATCAGTTTTGCCTTCGGGTTTTTCTTCAACAATCAACGGTAGATGATACTCCTTCACGTATAGCAGATCCTCCATCTTGCCTTTCCACACGTGATAGTTGGTACCGTTCAAACTCACCATCCGACTAGTATTTGCCTCCATTGTTTACACAAGTGCACCCACAACCACGGTGCTCTGATACCACTTGTTGGGGGGTTTTTTCGTTACTTCGATCGTTTATCACGGATCAGTAACACAAACCCCTTACTTGTGTAAACCTGTGAGAATGACAATATCTAGTGCAACGGTACAAGACAACGATTTTTAACGTGGAAAACCCCCTCGGTGTGAGGAGTAAAAACCACGGGACCGTAGTCCACTCAAAAATCCACTATAACTGGATTACAATGTTCACACAGCAACACACTGAGATTACAGAATATTAACTCCAATATTCTAATCTCAGTAACCCGAGAGAACACTACCCATAAGTAGTAATCAGACTGCAAATCAAGAGGACAACGAGGAACGAGTTGCAGTTGCAAGGCAAGAGTTCCTGATCATGGTCGATGGTGATATGATCAATCTCACGTGCCATGAGACCAGTTGGGTGATGGACAGTGGAGCTTCCATTCATGCTACATCACGACGTGAATTCTTTGCTACCTATACTCCGGGTAACTTTGGTTTCGTCAAGATGGCCAATGATGGTTCGGCTGAAGTCGTTGGCATTGGAGATGTTTGCTTGGAGACTAGTCTTGGTACTAGACTTATGCTTAAGGATGTTAAGCATGTTCCAGATGTTCGTCTGAACTTGATCTCAGCGGGAAGACTTGATGATGAAGGTTTCTGCAGTACATTCAGTGGAGGTCAGTGGAAACTTACCAGAGGTTCCATGGTTATAGCTCTTGGAACAAAATCTTCGTCGCTTTACTTGATGCATGCTAAGCTTTCTAAGGATATCATTAATGCCTTAGAGAGTGAAGATGCTATTAAGTTATGGCACAAAAGACTCGGACACATGAGTGAGAAAGGAATGTCTGTGCTGGCAAAGAAGGAGATTCTACGAGGAGTCTCAGGATTACATTTAAAGAAATGTGATCACTGTTTTGCAGGAAAACAAAACAGAGTTGCGTTTAAGTCTTCTATACCTTCGAGAAAATCAGAGATTCTCGATTTGGTACACTCAGATGTGTGTGGTCCATTGAAGACGAGATCAATGGGTGGTGCCTCATATTTCGTCACATTCATCGATGATCATTCGAGAAAACTGTGGGCGTATACTATGAGGACTAAGGATCAAGTTCTGGGTATCTTCAAGCAGTTTCAAGTCTTGGTGGAGAGACAGACTGGGAAGAAGTTGAAGTGTATCCGAAGTGACAATGGAGGTGAATACTCCGGACCGTTTGATGCTTATTGTCGTGAACAAGGCATTAGGCATGAGAAGACACCGCCGAAGACACCACAGTTGAATGGGTTGGCGGAAAGGATGAACAGGACGATCATGGAGAGAGTTCGCTGTCTGATTTCTCAGTCAGGTTTGCCGAATTCCTTTTGGGGTGAAGCTTTGAGCACCGTGGTTCATATTTTGAACCTATCACCTAGTGCTCCGCTACATGGTGATGTTCCAGAGAGGGTTTGGACTGGCAAGAGTATTTCCTACAGTCATTTGAAAGTCTTTGGGTGCAAAGCATTTGTTCACATTCCCAAAGATGAGAGGTCAAAGCTAGATGTGAAGTCAAGACAGTGTGTGTTCATTGGATACGGTCTTGATGAAATGGGATACAGATTCTATGACCCAGTGGAGAAGAAGCTCGTCAGAAGTAGAGATGCTGTGTTCATGGAGGATCAAACTATTCGGGATATTCAGAAATGCAAAAGTCCAACTCAGAGTGTTGAAGGTTTGATCGACTCAGGGATAGTTCCTCGAACAACAATTGAGGAAACTATTGAGGGTGAGGTACAAGGAGAAACACCTGGTACAGATGTTCCCGTGCAGGTTGATGACGGTGTTGATGAAGACTATCGGGTTGAGTCGCCAACTACCGAAGACCCACCGATGTTGAGAAGATCTGAGAGACCTCGGAGGCCATCGACGAAGTATAGCCCAAGTGAGTATGTATTACTTACTGAAGGGGGAGAACCAGAAAGTTTTGATGAGGCTCTCGGAGATAAACACAGAGATGAATGGCTGAAGGCCATGGATGACGAGATGGATTCTTTGTACAAGAATCAAACGTTTGAGTTGGTGAAGTTACCAGAGGGTAAACGAGCATTGCTTAACAAATGGGTGTTCAGGATTAAGCATGAAGAACACAGTTTGCATCCTCGATACAAGGCTAGACTGGTTGTAAAAGGTTTTAGTCAGAAGAAAGGAGTTGATTTTGATGAGATCTTTTCGCCAGTTGTGAAGATGTCATCCATACGGGTTGTTCTGGGATTGGCAGCTAGTCTTGACTTGGAGGTTGAGCAAATGGATGTGAAGACGGCTTTCCTTCATGGTGATTTGAAGGAAGAGATTTACATGGTACAACCTGAGGGCTTTGTTGAGAAGGACAAAAAGGATTACGTTTGTCGGTTGAAGAAAAGTCTTTACGGGTTGAAGCAAGCACCGAGGCAATGGTACAAGAAGTTTGAGTCAGTTATGGGGGAACATGATTGCAAGAAGACGACTTCAGATCATTGTGTGTTTGTGCAGAAGTTTTCTGGGGATGATTTTATCATCTTGCTGCTCTACGTGGACGACATGTTGATTGTGGGCAAGAACATAGATAGAATAATGGAGTTGAAGAAACAACTCGGTCGGTTCTTTGCTATGAAGGATTTGGGACCAGCAAAGCAAATTCTTGGTATAAGAATTAATCGAGACAGAAGTAACAAGTTGTTGTATCTGTCCCAGGAGAAGTACATTGAGAGAGTACTTCAACGGTTCCATATGGAGAAATCTAAAGCTGTGAATTCACCTCTTGCTTCACACTTTAGATTGAACAGTCAACAGAGTCCGAGTACAGACTCAGAGAAGGAGGAGATGAGACGAGTTCCATACGCCTCTGCAGTGGGAAGTTTGATGTATGCTATGGTTTGTACAAGACCAGATATAGCTCACGCCGTTGGGACTGTCAGTCGGTTTCTTTCAAATCCAGGAAGAGAACATTGGCAAGCAGTGAAGTGGATTATGAGATATCTTCGAGGTACTTCTGGTTTGAGAATTGTGTTTGGAGGTGATAAACCTTTGTTGATTAGTTACACAGATTCTGACATGGTCGGAGATACGGATTCTCGGAAATCTACGTCTGGTTACTTGGTAACTTTTGCGGGTGGAGCTGTGGCATGGCAATCGAAGTTGCAGAAATGCGTTGCACTTTCTACTACTGAAGCTGAGTTTATCACCGCAACGGAAGCTTGTAAGGAGTTGTTGTGGATGAAGAGGTTTCTTGAGCAGATTGGGTTTAAACAAGATAGATATGTCTTGCTGTGCGACAGTCAGAGCGCCATTCATCTTGGGAAGAATCAGACGTTTCATTCAAGATCGAAGCACATTGATGTAAGGTATCATTGGATTCGAGATGTCGTTGATTCGAAGGAGGTTGAGCTCGAGAAAATTCACACTGATGACAATGGTGCTGATATGATGACAAAGGTACTTCCTAGAGGGAAGCTTGAAGTGTGTCGCAAGATTGCTGGGATGACAGGTTCTGTCTTCATAGTCGGAAGGGGGAGAATTGTTGAATTTTCCGCCTGATGAAGCCAAAGCAGCCGCAAGGTGGCGTGAAAATTTTCCTCCATAGGCCCCACCTGATTTGTTTTGTTAGGCAAATTTTTGCCTATAAAACGGAGGTTTCGCGGAGGGGGAGAAGCACGCAGAGCAAGGGAGCAAGCAGAAGCAAAGCGAGAGAGAAAAAAAAAAGGAGAGAGAAAAAAAAGAGTGAAAAATAGTGTGGGTATTCGGGGAGAGATTCGATCAGAAAAATATTTTTCTAATCGATCTAAAATTGTGAGAAGAGTTTCTACACTCCGACGGAGGTTTTTCGGAAGTTGTTCTCTACAGAGCGAATCAACACAGTTCTGATCGTCGGGATATTTGACGGTGGTTTTTCGTCTCCGGTTGAGCTGCAAATCGGTATACTTGTTCATGACCCTTTCGTCTTTGATTTATACGGTTGAGTTGTTGCTGGAATCAGAAGTCACGGGGTTGATTTGCAGTCTGATTACTACTTATGGGTAGTGTTCTCTCGGGTTACTGAGATTAGAATATTGGAGTTAATATTCTGTAATCTCAGTGTGTTGCTGTGTGAACATTGTAATCCAGTTATAGTGGATTTTTGAGTGGACTACGGTCCCGTGGTTTTTACTCCTCACACCGAGGGGGTTTTCCACGTTAAAAATCGTTGTCTTGTACCGTTGCACTAGATATTGTCATCCTCACAGGTTTACACAAGTAAGGGGTTTGTGTTACTGATCCGTGATAAACGATCGAAGTAACGAAAAAACCCCCAACAGGAACTTGGTCGGCGTTACACCCTTTTGATCCGGGAGAATTTCCGCTACTTCCTCGAGGAGAGTTCTCTGGTCTTCGTGTAGCGGAGACGAATAAAAAAAAGTTCCGTTATCTGAGCCGAATTGACGATTACTACCGAGTAGAGGCAAATGTCGTTTTGCATAGTGCATTATCGACCCTGCCACTCTGTCCGACTTCATCCCTCGAGATTTGACCGCCTCGATGAACCTTTTGTACAACCGGAACTTGAGGGAGGACGCATCGTCGAACCACCAGTCTTCTTTCACGGCCGTAGTTCGTATACCGTTCCAGAATACAGTTCCTTTCGGTCCTGACATCGGCCAGCCGAACGAACTCTGGTCAGAACAAGCTTTCGAGGCTAGAGAAGAGATGCATCTAGAGACGATATGAAGTTCTTCCGCGTGGTTGAACACTTGCCCGCAAGTCTCCAAGGCCTTGATGGAATCGTTCCAATTCGCGAAGATTTTGTTGAGGAAATTCTCGGTTTGAGATACGAGGTTTCCTCCTCCGTAGTCTTCGCTCATTTCCAGGTACTCTGTAGCGCATCTGAGACTGACAATGTTGGAGGCCGTGACTGTGATCCTTACGCCGTAGCAGAACTTGGCCACGAGCAAGAAAGTCGTGGCTCCACCGGGTATCTCATGGAGTTGAACATAACAGTTCTTGTCATATTCTCCGGATATATCTCCTAGAAGATTTTCTAGAAACCCGCTTCTTGATAGCAATGGAAACTGACAGAAAAACACCTGAAAGTGTAAGAAGGAGATCTATCTACATACGTACATACATACATACATATACCTTGTGAAGATGAAAGGTCATTTCCCCAACTTCGATCACGACATCTGATTGGAGTCCTGTCGAACACAACCTGAAGATTTTTTTTTTTTTTTTAACATTTTGGGCTTTCAAATCAGCAAAGAATTCAGAGAGAACAACTTCTAAAAATGTCTGAAACATCAAAGGTTTTAGACTGATGTTTTTTTTGGTCAGGCCATTATAAAAAAAAACGTTTAACACCCTACAGAAACAACACACAACAAAAAAAACTTGGTATCAACGGAGAATTCAAAGAGATCAATCCTTAAAAATGTCAGAACACCGAAATTGCAAATACAAATGGCCAGATAATTAATCGGTGAAAAATTTAATAATCGAAACCAAATTTTCACGAATCCATGATGCTTTTTTTATCCTTACTATCATCCAAGAAGTCATATTCAAGACTATTATACTCGAAAATATACCAGAATCGGTCATTTCCAAACCGATTAAAAAAAATCAGAAATAAAAAAACTGAAAATCGAAGAACAAGGGCTGACCAGGTTCGGCCATCGAGATGAAACACTTCAGATTTTGAACCCAACTTCACGTACGCCATTAACCAGTATTGTTTTTTCGCTTGAGACCGAAATCAGAGACAGAAATCTGAAAATCGATAATGGGTTTCCGACAAAAAAGAGGGGGGAAATTCGAAGAAGATGACGACTGAGAAATTAGGGTTTATACAATTTGATTGGGAGAAATTTTCAGTTGTGAAGAGATGGCGAGTGTACCGAGTCTCCAGGTAGGGAGGTACACAGAGCGTTCCCCGTTGCTGCTGTTACTTTCTGAAGAAAAGGCCAAATTTGGAATTTCATTTGACTGTTATCATATGATTCTTTCGTAACGGACGTTCCACAATCTAATAGGGAAAATGTCTAAACAAATAATATATAGTGATGAATAATGTAAATGGAAATTTTTATTTAATCCGAAAACACACAAAATGGGAAATGGAAGTGAAAGACGATGGAATAAAAAGGACAAGAACATAGGTTTATCAGAACCACGGTTTGGTGTCGCGGTTGAAAAGCCCTTTCCCAAAGGTGGAAGAAACCATCTCCTTAAGGAGAGGGTACTGCATCAGCATGAAGAGCAAGGCAGGGACGCCGACCAACGGCATCACCGGGACGACGATCGACGGAGCTTTGCTGACGATCGTTAAAAGGGCAGCCGAGAAAGCCGCCAGCATGGTCGCGATGGAGATGAACAAGGTGAGGAGACCCAGTATCATCTTTGTCGGGAGCGACTTGTGGAAGTCGTCGGAAGAGAATCTCGAAGTGAGGATGACGAGGAACACGACGAGCGAGGTGGAGGCGCTGAAGAAGGACAGAACATCGGCGATCACGAACGCGATGAAACGGTCGTATCTGATGTGAAACGGGACGCCGTCGTCGCCATTGGTGCCTCCGGGAGAGGTGAAAACTGCTTGAAATGTGATCGTTGCAATGAGACCGGCCACTAGGCTGCACGCGGTTGCAGTGTCTTTCATCCATTTCTCGGCTTGCGCTCGCAGCTCTTTGTGATCTCTTTCGAATACTTGACGTCCCGTAAGCCCGGTAGGTTTTTCATCGTTAACCTTCCATCTATCCTTTTCTGGAACGATGCTCTCTATTTCCTACACAAGAGAATCGTTTGTGAAACACAAGGCAATGAATGATGGATAAAGCACAAATTAAGGCATACCTTAAACCATTGGATCTCTCGTTGCATCTGGAGAGCTGCACCAGCTACCCGGGAGAGTTTTTCGGGCGGGGAGAGACCTCCGGCGATATGAAGAATCCTGTTGTTTTGGTCGTCCCAACGATTAATCAAATCGTGTTTCCTATCATCTAAGCCGAAGAACAGCTCGAAGATCCTCTCTTCTCGGGACCCCACAGCCATCATGAAGATATCCCTCCCATCAGGACCAAACCACATGAGCTCCGGGTTGTGTCTGATGATCTCGATCACGAATTCCCGGTTCCCAAAGCTAACCGCGTTAACGAGTGCTTTCAGTATTGCAGTCGTCCAATCCCCGTACTTGGGCAGTTGTGAAGTTTTGTCACACATCACTTGTAGAATGTTATAAGCTGTGTTGTGCAGCAACTTCAGTTCATACATTCTATTGATTCCTGTGTAAGTGAAAGACACGGAAGGTGTTACGACATATTTGCCCATGACATATAATATATATATATATATATATATATATATATATGAATGACACACGTAATTGAGTACAGATGAGAGAGGAATGAAGGGGAGGGTGGCATACCAAACCATTTCCGCTCGGACAAACATTGAAGTATCTTCGCGGTTAGACCTGATACGAAATGAATGAAGTGAATAACCCGAAAAAAATTAATTTTTTTTACTAATATTAATGGACAAAGCATGCATTTAATAATCTGAAGAGTGAATATATATGGCATACCATTTGGTGCCGCCTGATTTACTTGTATCACTGTCGTGCAATCAGACAAGATGGTTTGCATGAGAATTCGACTCCCCATGCATGAAAACAAATAGTAAATATATAACAAGTATATACATATAGTATACATACTTGAGTAGATCAGGCGTTGACATGAGGACAGATTGCTGCTGCTTCGAAAGAAACTAGAACATGAAGCCAAAACGGAAATGGGAATCAAAGCTACTTTTGGGTGTTTTGTAACCACAGCTTGGGGCTGCAGTACATCGAGGAGGCGGCTGACAATATCTGTCATACATATTGTATATATAAGAGAATAAAATCCACGACTTAAAAAATATCCAAAACATATATATATATATATATATATATATATATATATATTGCATCATGCAAGACTTACCAAAATATCCAAAGCAGATGGCATCCACTAAGAGTTGCATGCCCCCCCACGCACCATTTGGTAGCAAAACTTCGGGCGAGGTCCGATCATAAAGATAATGAGTCATTTCCTTTTGTGCGGAATTCGCTGCCCTGACGACCGGCAGATCTGACCAATTACTATGCGTGAAGTTAGCCAGCTCGGGGTTCTTCCCGATCAATGCCTCAGCGATCTTCATGTTTCCGCTGCGAGCAACGACCGTGAGGGGCGTGAAGGGATTATGACCAGGCCCAGGCCGACTCAGCAATTGTTGAGGGGTCATTCTTCCCAACAGCTCGTTCACGATCTCGACTTGTCCGCACAGACATGCTTTCAACAGAGGTGTTTCTTTACAGTCTATCCACGCCGTCAGCGCGTCAGGTTTATCGTCCAAGTAATCCCTCACGCCTTGCAAGTCGCCTCGGATTATTGCCTGCGACAGTTGTAAATACTCGTGGTTTGGCAACGATGGCATGGATTGTCCCTGCAAAGCGGAGGGAACCTCCGGCGGCACGATATTGTTGCTTTGTGTCCCTGAAGACGTGGATGCAACAGGATATTTGCGGATTTTGAGGTCGTTTGCCAACGGTAGCCTGAAGTGTCCCAGCAAAGCGGACGAATCATCCTGAGAAATCTCCAGTGGCATGACAGTGTTGCTTTGTGTCGTCGCCCCGGCAGAAGTGGATGGAATAGGGCGGATCTGTTGTAATATCCTTATTGCGGCGGCAGCTCCCGGTGGCATTTGTAGTTCCAACAAAGCGATGATATCGTCCAGAGAAATCTCCAGTGGCGTGTCAGCGTTGCTTTGGGTCGTCGCCCCGGCAGAAGTGGATGGAACAGGGTGGCTTTGTCGTAATGGCCTTATTGCGGCGGCAGCTCCCGGTGGCATGTGTTCTTTCAGCAAAGCGAACAAATCTTCCGGAGAAATCTCCAGTAGCGTGACAACGTTGCTTTGTGTCGTCGCCCCGGCAGAAGTGGATGCATCAGGGCGGCTCTGTTGTAATTTAATTATTTCGGCGGCGACTTCCGGTGGAATTTGCTGATCGGGAACTCCGGCGGATATTTGCGGATTTTGATCATTCGGGAGTGAGGTGTTCATTTCCGCATTGCTGGGTTGCGCCTCGGACGACATCTTGTAGATCTCAATACGTTGCTAGCAATGCTTATATGCGTTTGTATCGTAGCTTTCTTGGCTGAGCCGGAGAGACTTGAAAGAAAAGGCACTTCTAAAAAAAAAAGCTTTTGGTACAAAGAAATCAAGAACGAGAGAGAGAGAGAGATGGTGATGATTGAACGACAGAAGTCGGAGATTGGTTTGATCGTGCAAGTGAGAGTGAGAAATATAAGACTCGTTGCATGCATATATATATATATATATAATCGAACACATAGAGCAATCAATTTGTCGTTGTTTAATTAAAGTGTTTCGATTAATTTATGTCAAAGTGGCATCCCAATTTGGACCAATTCAATGTGTATCCATTATAGGTTATAAGAAAGGAAACAACTTGGAGGGAAAAAAGAGAGGTTAAAACACAACTAGCCTCGCTGAAATACGTGTATCGTTGAAAGTTTGGCGTTTTGTCGGTTAATAAAGTGTGTTTAGTTAGATGAGATAAAAATGGTTACAAGTGCTAGGTAATGGCATAATGATTTTATTATTATTATTATTATTATTTTCTAATTTTTATGTCATTAAATCATCTTTAATTTCCTCCATGTTTCTTCCTCATCTTATGTATTATGTTTCTTTAACTCATATGGACTAAATGGGTATATATAGAGGTTGTAATCTTCGTAAACCAAAGTCTCTTATTAGAAACGGGCAAGCTGAAAAGGTCTAATATAAAGTAAATGCATTCAAGTGGTATAGTTAGTTGCAAAGTTTATTAAAAAAAAATGGTTAACCGGGTGTCCAATTTATTTTTAAATAAATTGAAAAGCAAAGAAAAAAATTGAAAAAAAAAAAACAAGATATCTTCTATTTTTGTTGACATAATTTTTAAATATTTATTTTTTATGATATAAAATTATGATTGTTTTTCTTATAACTCTTTAACCGTCGATATTGGTCATTCTATTGTTAGGTCGTGGACGCGATCGATATTATGATGAACCACGTAAATTTTCAGTGTTTCGTTATTTATTTTTCCGTATCAATTTGGTTGTCTAAAAACAATCTATCTATGTCCGATCAGCATCAGAACATGGTTTTAAATTGTTTGTTGGTACAACCCATTTGATTAAAAAAAAATGGTATAGATACGGAAACCAAATCGGCGAACGAGGACGAGACAAGGATTGGTCATTACTCGTCGTACGTCGGATACAATTTTGAGAGATGAACATGTGCATGTCTCCTGAAGCAATTTTATTTTTAACATTTTCCATTACAGAGAAATGCAATGATTGAACGAAAGGACTCGGAAATTGGTTTGACACATCGGGGCAGGTGAGAGTGAGAAACGTAAGACTCGTCGCATGGCAAGCCCCACTGCTTTGCGCCCAAAGTGTATAGAGCAACCAATTGATCGTTTGTTTAATTAAAAAGTGATTCGATTTATTATTGCCAAAGTGGTATCAAATTGTTCGGACCAATTCAACGTGTATATTTTATACGTAATTGGCTGTACGGTTTTTTTCTATTTAAAAAAAAAACAGTAAACAACGTCGCATAAAATATGGGTATCGTTGAAATTTTGTCATTCTTGTCGGTTAATAAAATGTTTTAGTTGGATCAAATAAATATGGTTATAAACATTTAAGGGCTTGCATCACATGTCCCTTTGGATTCGAATCGTATTTTACAATTACATAACACCTCCTCTAAGTAGCACGAAAAAACCCTACTGTTTTGAACTGGTTGGAGGTTCACGTAGATCCTGTTGGATTTGGGTTTATTTGATAGAATCAAAACGGGTCTAGTCCGTGAGAAGCCCGGTCCGTATAAATTTAAATCTGCAGAATATTAAGAGAATATTCTTATTTGAATTTGAAATTCAAATTCAAATTGGATTCAAATCCGCAGAAAATCTATCAAGTATGATTGAGATAAGATTGAGATAATATCAAAATAAAATCAAATTTGAATTTTGAAATTCAAATTGATTTGTTTTGAGATTCTCCTCTCTACTATAAATAGTGTCTTGGGTTAGCTCATAAAACACACAGAAAAGAAACAAGCATTCTAGAGAAAAAGAGCATTCACATATTTGCTCATATCTCTCTCTGAGTTCGCTTGGTATTTGGAAAGCTTCTTCCAAATACGCGGTCGTTGTATCCTGGGAGTTCACCGTGCTCCAATAGCCTCGAAGCTTTAGAGGTGGCACGGAAATCGAACTTAAGGAAACTGTGTTTCACAGGCCTCGACAAAATAATTTTTTAATTTCAGGTACTTATCTGGAATCGCTCGAATTGCCGGAGTTTTGCCGTCGTCAACAACCGCCGTCCCCAACA
>NW_010968505.1:3743498-3753004 GCF_000463585.1 Tarenaya hassleriana | reverse complement strand
GTTGTGGAACAAGTAGATGAATTACAAATCATCTTCTACAACTTGGCGGGAGAAGATATCATGGTAAATGAACGGTTCCAGGTGGCAACTCTGATTGAAAAATTGCCTCCCTCCTGGACGAGTTTCAAGAATGACCTGAGACAAAAACCTAAGGACATGTCTTTGAAGGATTTACATCGTCGTGTGAGAATTCGGCAGGAGTCTCAACCTATTCTTAAAATGAATGGGCAGTTTGGATCCAAGGCAAATGTCGTTGAGACGACTAAGGCCAAAGGGATTAAGAAGTGGAAGATTGATAAGAATGTCAACTCCAAGAAATTCAAGGGGAATTGCTACGTCTGTGGCAAGACTGGACATCTAGCGAAGGACTGCTACCATCGCAAGGAAGGTGCCCAGAAGAAAATTGGGAATAAGACCCAAGCTCATGTAGCTGAAGTAGAAGATGGGGAGTCTGAATTCGTAGCAGTTGTGTCAGAAGTGAACATGGTCGGAGATAATCCGAGAGAATGGTGGATTGACACTGGAGCAACCCGCCACATTTGTGCTAACAAATGGATGTTCACCACCTATGACACTGTCACCGGAGAAAGCTGCTATATGGGAAACTCTGCTGCATCCAAAGTGGAAGGCAAGGGTTCAGTCATTTTGAAGATGACATCAGGAAAGAAGCTGACGCTCACTGAGGTTCTTCATGTGCCAGACATTCGCAAGAACCTGCTCTCTGGATCTGTGATGTCAAAGAAAGGCTTTAAGCTAGTGTTTGAATCTGAGAGAGTTGTAGTGTCAAAAGATGGTGTGTATCTGGGTAGAGGTTATCTAGCAAATGGTATGTTCAAGATGAATGTAATGACCATTTGTAACACCAATGCGGCAAACAATATAACCGCAAATGATATTAATAAAGCTTCTACTTCTTCTGCTTACTTGATTGAGTCAAGATTATGGCATGGTAGATTAGGATATGTGAATCCTAAGACTATGCAAAGATTAATGTCTTGTAATCTACTGCCAAAATTTAAATTAGACAAAGACCACAAGTGTGAAGTCTGCGTTGAAGCGAAATTTGCTAAGTCTTCGTTTAAAAATATTGAACGAAGTACTGAACCTTTGGAATTGATACATACAGATGTATGCGATTTGAAATATGTGCAAACCAGAGGCGGAAAGAAGTACTTCATTACTTTTATTGATGATTGTACTCGGTATTGTTATCTCTACCTAATGAGAAGTAAAGATGAGACAATAGAGATGTTTAATCTCTATAAAAACAAAATTGAAAATCAACTTGGAAAGAAAATCAAAGCTTTGAGAAGCGATAGAGGAGGTGAATATGAGTCACCTTTTGCGCAATTGTGCGCAGATCATGGCATCATCCATCAAACTACAGCCCCATATACGCCAGAACAGAATGGCATTGCTGAACGCAAGAATAGAACGCTGAAAAAGATGATGAATGCTATGTTAATAAGTTCTGGATCTCCACAGAACTTATGGGGGGAAGCAGTGATTTCTGCTAACTTTGTATTAAACAGAGTGCCCCATAAAAGGCTCGACAAAACGCCCTATGAGTTGTGGAAAGGCAAATCACCTAGCTACAAATACTTGAGAGTATGGGGTTGTCTGGCTAAGGTTCCTATCCCTATTCCTAAACGAACTAGGTTAGGACCAAAGACAATAGATTGTGTGTTTGTTGGTTATGCACACAATTCGAGTGCTTACCGATTCTTGGTGTATAAATCAGATAATTCTGAAATACATGCGAATACAGTCGTTGAATCAAGAGACGCTTCATTTTTTGAAGATGTATTTCCCTATAAGACTCGGATAGAATTAGATCCAAGTGGTATGGAATCTCAAAGAATTCATGAATCTTCTAAGCAATTAGAGGAAGAAGATGAAGCGCCTAGAAGAAGTAAAAGGGCAAAGAAACCGACTTCTTTTGGTTCTGATTATCTAACGTTTATGTTGGATAAAGAACCACAGACATATCAAGAGGCTATGTCATCACCCGAAGCTCCTTATTGGAAGGAAGCAGTGAAGAGTGAGATTGAATCAATCCGACAAAATCACACTTGGGAACTTGTGGATCTTCCACAAGGATGCAAACCATTGGGTTATAAATGGGTCTTCAAAAGAAAGATGAAACCGGATGGTTCTATTGAAAAATACAAGGCGAGACTTGTAGTCAAAGACTATATATAGATGGTTCTATTGAAAAATACAAGGCGAGACTTGTAGTCAAAGGTTATAGGCAAACTGAGGGTGTCGATTACTTCGATGTTTACTCTCCAGTCGCTCGGAAAACATCCATAAGGTTTATTATAGCCTTGGCAGCCTTACATAATCTAGAATTACATCAGATGGATGTAAAGACTGCATTTCTAAATGGTGAACTGGAAGAAGAAGTATACATGCTTCAACCTGAAGGGTGCAGAGTGCACGGACAAGAGGGAAAAGTGTGTAAACTTGTGAAATCATTGTATGGACTCAAACAAGCTCTGAAACAATGGCATGCAAAGTTTGATAGCGTAATGTTGTCAAATGGATTTCGGGTCAACGAGGTTGACAAGTGCATATATGTCAAAGGTAATGAGACAGAATTTGTGATTATCTGTCTTTACGTAGATGATATGATCATTACTGGTAGTGGTGATAAGGTGATTAAAGCTACGAAAACCATATTATCAAATCACTTTGACATGAAAGACTTGGGAATAGCAGATGTAATACTTGGTATGAAAATTATCAAGATACAAGACGGTTATGCGTTATCCCAAAGTCATTATATAAAACAAATCTTAGAGAGATTTGACAGAGATGGAAATTCTGAGGCCAGAACTCCAATTGATGTTAATTCTCATTTGAAAAAACATCACGGTGAGGGAGTTCAACAATTAGAATATTCCAGAATCATAGGAAGCTTAATGCATCTTATGAATAGTACAAGGCCGGATATTGCTAATACCGTGAATTGGCTTAGCATATATACGAGCAATCCAAGTTGTGATCATTGGAAGGCCATAATTAGACTCCTTAAATATCTAAGGTATATTGAGAATTATGGACTGCATTATACAAGATATCCAGCAGTATTAGAAAGATATTCTGATGCGAACTGGATATCAGATTCGAATGAGAATAAATCCACAAGTGGATATATATTCGTTGTTGGTGGAGGTGCTATTTCGTGGAAATCCTCTAAGCAAACGTGTATTGCAAGATCCACTATGGAATCTGAATTTATAGCTTTAGACCTTGCTGGTGAAGAAGCTGAGTGGCTTCGAAACTTACTTGAGAATATTCCTATATGGCCTAAGCCGATGTCTGGAATTTGCATACATTGCGATAGTCAGTCTGCAATAGGAAGGGCAAAAAGCCATGTGTATAAGGGAAAGTCGCGACACATCCGCAGACGACATAACTCTGTTAGAAAATTACTAACAGATGGTGTCATATCTATTGATTTTGTGAGATCAAAAGATAATTTGGCTGATCCTCTGACCAAAGGCCTTAACAGAGATCAGGTAGAAATATTATCGAGGGGAATGGGATTAAAGCCCATAGAATGACAAACCACCATGATGGCAACCCAACCTATCTGGACAAACCACCAGTGTTAGGTTCAATGGGACAACCGAATTGTGGGGGGGTCGATGAGATCGCTCGAGACTGATGTCTCTTCACATTCCTATGATAAGAGTGATACAAATTGGGAAGGTTGAGTTTATACTCTTAAAGATTCTCTTATCTCCTACGAGAGTGGAGTATATTGAGATACTCTCAAAGAGAAATCTCCTATATCAAGTATGAAGTGGGCCGCTTCTATGAGAATGACAAAAGGGCTAATTCTCTAGAGTACTTGATGAAATTTACCAGGTGCTGTCCCAGGGCCATAATGGGCGCAACAAATGGACTAACGAGAGAGAGAGAGGGTGCTGCGTGAGTACTATTGTCTTGGTGTATACAAAAGCTGAATAGTTCAAGACATCGCGTTCACTGTTTAGCAAGTACATCCGATAGTATTTCACTACGGAAGGTTCAAAGGTAAAACTACCTTTTCGGATACAGTAAACTCTCGATGAGCAAATTTTGCATTGCACATCATTTGCATTAGTTGCATGAGATGCATTTAGGTTCACCTAACTCAAGGCCCTATTTTGATTCTTGTGGGGGATTGTTGGATTTGGGTTTATTTGATAGAATCAAAACGGGCCTAGCCCGTGAGAAGCCCGATCCGTATAAATTTAAATCTGCAGAATATTAAGAGAATATTCTTATTTGAATTTGAAATTCAAATTCAAATTGGATTCAAATCCGCAGAAAATCTATCAAGTATGATTGAAATAAGATTGAGATAATATCAAAATAAAATCAAATTTGAATTTTGAAATTCAAATTGATTTGTTTTGAGATTCTCCCCTCTACTATAAATAGGGGTCTTGGGTTAGCTCATAAAACACACAGAAAAGAAACAAGCATTCTAGAGAAAAAGAGCATTCACATATTTGCTCATATCTCTCTCTGAGTTCGCTTGGTATTTGGAAAGCTTCTTCCAAATACGCGGTCGTTGTATCCTGGGAGTTCACCGTGCTCCAATAGCCTCGAAGCTTTAGAGGTGGCACGGAAATCGAACTTAAGGAAACTGTGTTTCACAGGCCTCGACAAAATAATCTTTTAATTTCAGGTACTTATCTGGAATCGCTCGAATCGCCGGAGTTTTGCCGTCGTCAACAACTGCCGTCCCCAACAGATCCATCCTTTTTCCTTCAATCATCACCATTTCTTTTTATCTTTTAAAAAATATATATAAATTATATGCAGATCTAATTATCATAACAAGAAAATGATTGCCATTAAGAAGCCGAGAAAGAACACCAAAAACGATTTGAGATTGAAGAATTCAGACAAAAGCTTATATACGAACGGCACAGCGAGAGAGAGAGATAGAGAGACAGATGGGGGCGTGGATATGCATGCTTGATTAACCACGAGGCGAAGAGATGTGACGTCTCTCTACTAGCATTTAAAGTTGGCCTTAACGCTTTTCAAGGCCAAAATTTTCCGCTTGTAAGATAAAAATCTGTGGCTACTTAACCTTTTGTACCAAAAAAAAAAATTCTATGGCTACTCTCTCTCACATGATCATTGTTGAAAACATGACTCAGCTTTCATTGTCGAAGCACGTAAGAGAGAGAGAAGTCGTAAGCTCTACGAGGCAATATTTTCTACCTTCACCAATTTCATTTGACAGGGTTTAAAATTTAAAAAAAGTCCTCAAAATTTTCTTATACGAAGTTAGAAATAAAATTACATTTATTATTTTTTTGTTTCTTTAAAGTTTGTCTTGCAATAAATATGCATATAATATGCGTGTCTGTAACCAAAATTTGTTTTCGGGACTACAGCCATAATTAAACGTGAAAAAGAAAGGTTGTGTATTTTCTATGAAGAAAATACGAATTAATTGTTGAATTTGAATAATATATATATATATATATATATATTTAGGCGGAGAAGATTTAATGCAAAGATATTTTAGTACTCTCACTGTGTCTATACAAATTGGTTTAGAATTTTTACACCTATATTATATAAAACAAAATATATATTTAAAATATTCTTGATAGTTAACATATATTATTATATTTTTTCTAAT
The DNA here is from genome assembly GCF_000463585.1 of Tarenaya hassleriana. Lineage (NCBI taxonomy): Eukaryota > Viridiplantae > Streptophyta > Magnoliopsida > Brassicales > Cleomaceae > Tarenaya > Tarenaya hassleriana. Next base: position 3,747,348 of record NW_010968505.1, on the reverse strand, counting down.
AGAAAAAATGAAGTTTATCGAAAAATACAGTTAACTCTAAAATAATATTTTTCTTTAACACAAAAAAATCGAACAAAAGAACTATTATTGGCAGGATGGGGTACTCATTTTGTTTCAATTAGTAAGATTGTTCGCATGAGTTTCACCATTACTCCATTCTGTTTTTCAATTAACATAATTTTTTTTAAGCATTTTTATTTTTGATTTTCTCATAAAACTTTAAATTGATTTATTAATTAATATACTTTAAAATTAAATATATGTTTGAGAAGTTATTTTATAATTAAAATAATTAAAATAATTTTTGATATATTGTTAATTGTATTAAAATTTTAAAATATAAATAAATAAATAATATATTATCTATATTTTTAAACGGGGTCACGAGACGGTAGCGCGCGTGTGCGCGCGCGCGCACACACACACATATATATATATATTTAAATTAGGGGTTATTACATATTTCTCTTGGAAAATTCATGTATATTTTTACGCTTTCCAATTTTTTTGGCATGATTTCTCAATTTCTCTTGGAAAATTCAAATACGTTTACATCATTGTATATTGGTTCATATTTCTCTTTTTTCCTGATTTCTCTATTTCTTTTTATCTAAAATGCATGATCATGACAAAAAAAATTTAAAAAAAAAACATCGTGTTTCAACATAATACAATTTAATCAAAGTGGACTATCAACTCTAAATCTTCTTTGGAATTATATAATTTTAACACGTACTTTTCTTGGACATCAAAAAAATGTTATCGTTTTTTATGCACCGTCATTCTGGTTCTTTATCAAGTTTACACATGTTTAACAAATAGCTCAATTTTGTAAATATTCAAATTTAGTCTCTTCTGACTAATATTATTTTAAATCACTCGAATCATCATCTCTGTAACGACCCGAGGCCGCTACAGAATGATAGAGACACACCAACACGGGACCTTTTAGCGTGCTTTGTCCTCACTCGCACACATCCCGTAAAGTATTTCCCAGGAGGTCACTCATCCTAAGACTACTCCAAGGCCAGCACGCTTAACTTTGGAGTTCTCTCGAGATGGGCAACCGAAAAGGTAGATGCATCTTGTTGGTATGAGTAGCTCAATTAATTCCTTTAAGTTATCTTAGACTGCGTAGTCCCATACCTACACAGCCCTTGGATCCCTCTCATTCCGGTGCGTCCGCTTCATCCCTGTACCCCCTACCCAGAAGCTCGTCAGGAGCCACCCATTGTCCACGCCTCTCGCACCGGCGATCACTCCCCGCCCTTCTACGGTCCTGGGCTGTCACAATCTCGATAATAGTTTTTATATCGTAATATTATTAAAACATTTTATAAGTATAGTTAAAGACAAATTGAAGACTTTTCAAAAACTTATCAAATCGAATCTTGAAGTGTATACTCTACGTGAAAGGTTATCAGAGATGTGTCATATTAGAGTCTGATTTGGGTATGGTAATTGTCAACGTTTTTATTTAAAACTCTAATTCCTAACATCTGGAACAAAATGATCGGTATTATAAAAAAAAAAATTATTTGAGTTTCATATATTCGAAACCCTAGAATTATCATTAAATATTCTATTCAATCGCAAATTTCAAAAAGTATTCTGTTGAAAATTTGGATGGAGAAATTGATACTAGAAATCGATAAATGATATCGATTTAAACCTTTATATTTTACCAGTGTAGTTTTAATATTCATTTGCTTCAACGAAATTTCAAGCAAAAAGATCTAATCACAAATTATATTGTAGTAAATGATTTTTATAAGGAAGATTTGAGTACTTATCTTTATGCTACTATATAATTTATATTAACATCTAAGTATATTTGTCCATTTCATTTTATTTTTCTTCTATTTAAGAGAAAATTAATATCCTCAATCAAAAGAAAAAAATTATAAAGATAATTCATCTTTCCAAATAAAATTATTTTCAAAAAATTTTCTTTTTCTAATGTAATATCAATAATAATGTTTTTTTTACTATTATCTATGTTAAATAATCTTTCTAATCACACTTGCGTTTAACTCTTCTAAATTAGAAATGGATCTAACGAAAACCACAAAAACTGTTAAGGTTTTAATGAAATGTAATGTGAAATATAACTGACTTTTTGTTTTGAAAAGTTTCCATAGATTTATCAAATCGAGTCCTATGATGATTAATTTAAAATTCCAACTCTTATTATGAATGATATACGAGATGATGATAGATCTTTCACGTATAAAAAAATAAAAATTAAATTTAATAAGATACAAATCAAGCTAAATGAAAGAATCAACTAAATGAGTTTCAAACTCATATTTATATAAATTAAAAGTTGATTGATTTCATACAAATTGTTAAATTAATATTATTGTAATAAAATATACATAGAATAAAAATATGATATAATATTATTTTTAATTTTTTTAAGAATAAAAATGACCAAATTGTAGTTTTTAAAATCAATAATATAATGACTTCAAATGTAAAGAGGTAAATAAAAGAGTCTCATGATTAGTGTCATATTTTATTAGCTTAATTTAACTAATAGATAACTATAAAATTAATGTTGATGAGATTATAAAGATTTAATATTATACCAATTTTTATTGTGAAATATTTATTAATCTAAATATATTATTATTAAATTTTTAATACTAAATAAATTATTTTATTATTTAAAATATATTTACTAGATTGTCGTTAATCATATTTTTCAAATACTCTTAAGTTTGCCAAAAGTTGAACTCTATCATCGAATCGTAAAATTTTTAAAAATATTATTACGATGTTCCACATTCGAACGATTAATTATATATTATATATGACAAAAATATAAACATATAAATTATTCATAATTCCATTTCGAAATAATATAATATTATCCCATCTTATATTTAAAAATTTCTCATTTAAAAATATAAAATATAAAAAAATATTATATTTAATTATAAAACAAACACTAAGTTTTTTAAAAATTTAATCATAATTTCAGTCCGCGCGATGCGCGCCGATAAATACCTAGTTTAATTTAATAAGTATGTTGAAAATATAACTTTGAAATGTATGTATATGTATATATATATATATAGTATACAAATGTGTGTGTATATATATGTATGCACATGTATTTTTTGTTTTTAATTTAATTTTTTATTATTTTTTATTATTTATGAATTTTAAAATTTTATTCGACATGATAATGGTGTATCGGTGATTAGGAGAGAAATTGATATTTTTCGGTGCCGCGTAAAATTTTCGTTTGTCTACATGGTGATTGTTTGATGGTAGAGATTTTTTTAACCAATAATTTAAAAATATATAATTTATTTGAGATAAAATAATTGTACAAAATATTTTTAGACAATATAGATATTAAACTGAAATAAAAGAAAAATATAGGTATTTTATGGCGATTAATCTATTTAATAAGTTAATTTCACTATTCCATTATGCGAAGCCTAACCAAGCAAGATCTATAGATCCTTTACGTCTTCGAGACTTGGTCCTATTGAAAAATCAAACTGTTGAGTAAAAAAGTCAATTTTACAATATTTTTTTAGGGACAATCGTCAAAAAAATCATGTACTATTTCCACGTCAATGAAAAAATTCCTTACTTTTTTGTTTACCAATTAAATCCTATATTTAGTATGATTAACCTATAAAATCTCGAAATTTTTAAAAATTCACCGAAAACCTCTCGTATCTCCCAACTCAAACAAAAACAATGATATAACAATGACATGCATCATCATAATTATACCATATCATCGTTTCAAACAAAATTTAAATTAAATAATTTATTTAAATAAATATATATACATACAAATTCATATATATATATATATATATATATA
>NW_010968505.1:3738045-3742889 GCF_000463585.1 Tarenaya hassleriana | reverse complement strand
TTTATAACTAATAAAACATATATATATCTACAATATATATATTATAAATTATATTAAAAAATAATATGTATATATTATAGATATATTTATATATATTTTATTAGTTATAAGTAATTTTATATTTAATATATATATATATGTGAATTTGTATGTATATATATTAATTTAAATAAATTATTTAATTTAAATTTTATTTAAAATGATGATGTGACAATGACATGGCCATGTCATTGCCATATCATTTTTTTTTGTTTGAGTTGGCAGTCGAAGGGGATTTTTAGTGAATTTTTAAAAAGTTCAGGATTTTATAGGTTAATCATACAAAATACATGGTTTAATTAGTAAGTAAAACAAGGTTTTTTGTTGATCTAAAAAGAGTACAGAGTTTTTTTGGCGATTTTTCTTATTTTTTACACCGAAAAAAAACCCCAATTCAAAGTCTTTATAAATTGCATATTCAAAGATCAACCAACAAAATGTAGAAAAAATAAAATATAGAAACATAATAAGATAAATAAAAATAAACGGAATTACTTTATTTCTAGATCTTTCTTTTTTTAATTCACATATTTATATTTATAGGAAAATTAAGAAACGAAATAAAAATAAAATATAGATATAACATAAATAAATACGATTCAAAATTGTATCGAACGGCAGTCATTATCCTCTGTACGTTCCCTCGAATCCGCGTGGTGTTCTCCAGAACCTTCCGATCCATTCTTCAACCTCACTATCTAGGTAGATCTCTGCATCCTTCTGACGCTGAATCTTATCTCCCCCTGAGGTTTCATATGAGATTCAGAACCTGAAAACGACGTCGGATTTGAGAATGTTGTTTTGTTATAATAATGAAGCCTTCCGTTCCAATTTTGAGTGATTGGTCATTACTCGTCGTACGTCGGATACAATTTTGAGAGATGAACATGTGCATGTCTCCTGAAGCAATTTTATTTTACATTTTCAATTAGAGAGAGAGGGGGAGAGAGAGAGAGATGTAATGATTGAACGAAAAGCTCGGAAATTGGTTGACGCATCGGGGCAAGTGAGAGTGAGAAACATAAGACTCGGTCGCATGGCAAGCTCCACTACTTTGCACCGAAAGTATAGGGATTCGATTTATTATTACCAAAGTCGTACCAAATTGTTTGGACCAATTCAACGTGTATATTTTATAAGTAATTGGCTTTTTTAAATTTAAATAAAAAGCAGTAAACAACGTCGGATAAAATATGGGTATCGTTGAAATTTTGGCATTCTTGTCGGTTAATGAAATGCTTTAGTTGAATGAAATAAAGATGGTTATAAACATGTTATGGGCTTGCATCACATGTCCCTTTGGATTCGAATCATATTTCACATTTACATAACACCTCCCCTAAGTAGCATGAAAAAAAAAAAACCCTACTGTTTTGAACTGGTTGGAATCATACGCAGACCTAATTATCATAACAAGCAGCTTAATATATAAATTAATCTCATGTGTATATTTTTTTTTCATTTGAAATATATCCTCGACATAATAATGAATATAACTGTTCCGAACTAAATTGGAAAAGCGAAATAAAAAAAAACCCAAATAAAATACAGAATATAAAACATTTACAAAAAATTGCATCTTAGAATATAGGAAAAAAAAAACAAAGAGAAAAAAAAGGCTATAAAGGGACAAGGGTAATCTAACCCTAATATATATATATAAGCTAGTTTATTTAGTTGGGTTTTACGGCTAATATCTAACCCATATAAATTTTAATTTGGTGTGGATTAACCCAATTAACTAAATCCTACATTCCAAAATGGGCTGGGTCAAAAATTGGCTGGCTACGCATTTTTGACATCTCTGCCTGTCAATTAGTCTCAAAATTTGTATCCAATCTATTTTATTTAATAAGTCAATTTCACTATTCCATTATACGAAGCCTAACCAATCAAGGTCCATACATCTTCTAGTCTTGGTCCTATTGAAAAGTCAAACTGTTGAGTAAAAAAGTCAATTTTACCCCGGAAAAGGTCTTAGTAAATGGCATATGGGAAATCGAAGCACAGAGATCTGTGGGACAAAATGGTAACGGTCGAAGATCAACCCACAAAATTGCAACTGAAGACTTCAGTCTATTATTACAACACAGCGACATTCCCAAATCCGACGTCGTTTTCAGGTTCTGATTCTCATATGGAAACCTCACATAGCGAGATACAATTCAGCGTCAGAAGGATGCAGAGGTTGAAGATGGATCGGAAGGTTCTGGAGAACACCACGCGGATTCGAGGGAACGTACGGAGGATAACGACTGCCGTTCGACGGAGCATATCCTCTATCGTCTCCACGAACAGACTCAGACTCCTCACCGGTGGGACGTATAGCGTCAACGGCGCCGCCGAGAACGCCACCGCGAAGAACACTTCCAGCATCTCCCTTCACCGGCGATTTCCTTCCCCGATTTAAGGTTTGAATGAATTTCACATTATAGATATGAGCTTTACAGAGGAATATATACTCTCCGTAATACCCGATCGTTTCTTCATATCTCCGTCGGGGAGTGTACCGAGTCTCCAGGTAGGGAGGTACACAACAGAGCGTTCCCCGTTGCTGCTGTTGCTTTCTGAGGAAAAGGCCAAATTTGGAATTTCATTTGACTGTTATCATATGTTTCCTTCCGTTCCGCAGAAAGGAAAAATGTCTAAACAAATAATAATATATAATGATGAATAATATAAATGGAAAATTTTATTTAATCCGAAAACACACAAAATGGGAAATGGAAGTGAGAGACGATGAAAAGCCCTTTCCCAAAGGTGGAAGAAACCATCTCCTTAAGGAGAGGGTACTGCATCAGCATGAATAGCAAGGCAGGGACGCCGACCAACGGCATCACCGGGACGACGATCGACGGAGCTTTGCTGACGATCGTTAAAAGGGCAGCCGAGAAAGCCGCCAGCATGGTCGCGATGGAGATGAACAAGGTGAGGAGCCCCAGTATCAGCTTTCTCGGGAGCGACTTGTGGAAGTCGTCGGAAGAGAATCTCGAAGTCAGGATGACGAGGAACACGACGAGCGAGGTGGAAGCGCTGAAGAAGGACAGAACATCGGCCATCACGAACACGATGAAACGGGCGTCTCTGATACGAAACGGGACGCCGTCGTCGCCCTCAGTGCCTCCGGGAGAGGTGAAAATGGCTTGAAATGTGATCGTTGCAAGGAGACCGGCCACTAGGCTACACGCTGTGGCAGTGTCTTTCATCCATTTCTCGGCTTCCGCTCGCAGCTCTTTGTGATCTCTTTCGAATACTTGACGTCCTGTAAGCTTCTCCTCGTTAAGCCTCCATCTATTCTTTTCTCGGACTAGGCTCTCTATTTCCTACACAAGAGGATCGTTTGTGAAACACAAGGCTATGAACGATGAATAAAGCACAAAGGCATACCTTAAACCATTGGATCTCTCGTTGCATCTTGAGAGCTGCACCAGCTACCCGGGAGAGTTCTTCAGGCGGGGAGATGCCTCCTGCGAAGTGAAGAATCCTGTTTTTTTTGTTGTCCAAATCATTAATCAAATCGTGTTTCCTATCATCTAAGCCGAAGAACAGCTCGAAGATCCTCTCTTTTCGGAACTCCACAGCCATCATGAAGATATTCCTCCCATCAGGACCAAACCATATGAGCTCCGGGTTGTGTCTGACGATCTCGATCACGAATTCCCGGTTCCCATAGCTAACCGCGTAAAAGAGTGCTATCACTACTGCAGTCGTCCAATCCCCGTACTTGGGCAGCCGTGAAGTTTTGTCACACATCAATTGTAGAATGTCATAAGCTGTGTTGTGCAGCATCTTCAGTTCATACATTCTATTGATTCCTGTGTAAGTGAAAGATACGGAAGATGTTACGTCATATTTCCCCATCACATATATATATATATATATATGGGAGGGTGACATACCAAACCATTTCCGCTCGGAGAAACATTGAAGTATCTTCGCGGTTAGACCTGATACCAATGGAATGAAGTGAATAACCCCAAAAAAAAAAACAAAATACCGTTGACTAATAATGGACAAAGAATTTAATAATCTGAAGAGTGGATGTATATGCATACCGTTATTTGTTCTATTTGGTGCATGGTTTACTTGTATCACTGTCGTGCAATCAGTGCATGAGAATTCGACTCCCCATGCATGAAAACAAATAGTAAATAACAAGTATATACATACAGTATTACAGTACATACTTGAGTAGATCAGGCGTTGACGTAAGAACAGATTGCTGCTGCTTTTAAAAAAATCAGAACATGAAGCCAAAACAGCAATGGGAATCACAGCTACATTTGGGTGTTGTGTAACCACAGCGTGGGGTTGCAGTACATCGAGTAGGTGGCTGACAATATCTGTCATATATATATATATATATATATGTAAGAGAATACAATCCAAGACTTACCAAAATATTCAAAACATGTATATATATATATTGCATCGTGCAAGAAATAACCAAAACTTACCAAAATATCCAAAGTAGATGGCATCCACTAAGAGTTGCATGGCCCCCCACTCACCATGTGCGAGTGATGCGCACGCACCGAGTTCTAAATTTGTAACCCGATTCGTACCACTATCCGCAAGTATACGGTAGTTGTAGAACCGGGGTCGATCACGAGGACTAGGTTGTGTTAATTCATTCTTAAACTAGATCAAAGGTGATGGAAAATATTGATTGCAAGGTGTTTGTGAAAATGTAAGTATGAAAAGAGGGTCAAATGAGCAAACGAAACTTGTGTGATGAAAACGATTGGACACGAATGTTGTGAGTTCGGGGTCCCTTTGACGGGTATGGATGTTCAAAATGTGAA
>NW_010968505.1:3719920-3737816 GCF_000463585.1 Tarenaya hassleriana | reverse complement strand
CCTAAACAAGTCAAACCATCTCTCAATGTGAATGCTTTGTTCATTTGATGTCTAGGTCAAAACACCATTCTCATATGTCTATGATCAATGTTGTTCTAAGATCATTCAATCAAGGTTTTGCCAAGATCACAAGCATGAAGGATAAGACATCAAACCAATAGAAACAACTAAAAGAGTACCATAGATTGAAAACCCAACATCCATACACAAAAGGGGGACCCCTCCCCCACAACTAGGGTTCTACTCCATACTCAAAGGAAGAAAACAAGAAGAAACAAAGGAGAACATGATAGAGAAGAGAAAGGAATGCTTAGATTGGTCTTCAATGGTGATGATCACTTCTCTTCTTCTCCAAGTCTCCCAAGCTCCAAGTTTTTTCCAAAGTGGTTTCTCCCCTTTCAAAGTGGCCAAAAGCTCCCCTTTCCTTTCCCTCTTTCCTCTTTTGTTTAGCAAACCCTAGGGCTTTCTTCTTTCTCACTAATGGGCTTGGAAATGACCCAAAACAACAAATTAATTTCGTCAGACAGAAATGGGCGATCTCTCTGTGTTTCAGGGCGGGAGCCCGAATATGCTTCACATTTTCGGGCGGTCGGCAGAACTTATGGGCGGCCCTCCTGAATTTTCTGTTACATCTCAGGCTTCTATCACTTTAGGGCGGCCAGATCTCTTTCTAGGGCGGTAGCCTGTTTTTGCTCTTGCTCCACATTCCGCGTTTTCGTCCGATTTTTTCGTTGTTTTCTCCCGGAGACTTCACTGCACCACCTGATCCTGAAATGGACAAAACAAGGACCTACTCTACCCCTAGACGACTCATATGCACATGATTCCGATGATAAAGATCCCAATCACTCATAAAATTCTCAAGTAAAGATGGTGTGATCAAATCCCCCCAGACTTGAACGTTTGTTCGTCCTCGAACGAAACACATGATCGTAAAAATGTCTAAGGCCTGAGAGGTTATGATCAAACTTGAATGGGATCTAAGGTTGGCTTGTCTATCCGGGAAAAAGTCACCGTGAATGGAATCGAGCTCAGCATACTCTAGCCTTCTAGCATTCAAACAAACGGCTACTAATGGAACTTCTATCACCCCCCGTGGTCTAAGGTAGATTATACGCATCTTGTCGAGCATGTCTCTCAAACACATCCTATGCAATCTCTATGTATGATCTAGCCCACATTTTTGAGATTCTACCTCGCCCTATCCTTCTTTCTTTATTCATTTTGTTTCTTCTTTTCTTTTCTTTTTCTCTTCTCTTTTTTTTTTTTGGAAACATCCCGGGCTTCTAGGACGTTGAAGTTGACGAATGACATACCTTTTTGGTATTCGCCCCACAACTTAGACCCGAGCCATCGGTTTCTAATGCACTCATGTCCTCGAATGATTTTCATTAACGAGCTAATGACAGCGGAGTGTCGGGATGCTATTTTATTTATTCGGGCTTTCTTCTATGCTATGGGCTTACTAAACTTAGAGATAGAAGAATGGTTCTTGGGGAGACGTTTGCGCTTGGTTCGTAGCTTCTAATCCGCCTAGACCTTAGGAGGTAAATAATCCCACATAACAATCGCTCGTTCTAGGACTAGATTGACTATTTCTGCTTCACACGACAATCCATTCAGCTACTAAGGGGATCCCAAGTCCGGTTTCTCAAGCCCTTCAAAACAGCCTCGCTCTACTCCCCCCACATCATCATTTGACCAACCTCTTATGCAAATGCATGTATGCATGTCTATACCTATATGAACTTATGCAATATGCAACCTAATTAGAGACCTATCGTGAGACTCAATATACAAATGCATGTAACTCTATTCGGATCTATGATGAAGATGCACACACATTTTTTTTTTTAAAATGCAAATATGTAATGCTCACAAGGCTCAAAACTTTGTTAGTGTGTCTCCCCCCCAGACTTGATTCAGACACCGTCCTCGGTGTCGAGTCGATGTCAACGGATGAAGAAAAGATGAAAAGCGGAAGGGTTTTAGATGTTGAACCTGATTGGAGTGTAGAACCCATCCATAGAAAGCTTCTCATCCTTTGAGCGTCTTGCAAGAGCCCTATGAAATGCAAAAAGAAAAATACAAATGCAATGCTAGGGGTGTAATGTTAGCGCAAATGAGAATCGGAAAATGATGAGATATATGAGTTGGTGAAGCTCAGAAATAATGGGAGGGCCGCCCTAAAATGAGGGTAGGGCGCCCGTTTTTGTCTGAGAAACAGTACTCGACAATGGAGGCGCAAATCCCCAAAAAATTTCGAGATTCGGGTTCTAGGGGGTGATATAGGCTCGAAAATTGCATCTCTAAGCTAACCCAAACAGTCTAGAGTTCGAAAAATCCGCCAAGGGAGAACTACGAGATGAGAAATAGAGAGATTGAAGAGGAGGAGAGTGTTACCTTGCGGCCATTAAAGGAATGAAGAGGAGAGAATGAGAGAGATGGCTGCAAACGGTGAGGATTTGGTTGCCGGGGACTAGGCGTTTTTCGTGTTAGTCTAAGTTTTTGCTAGGTCATCATTGCTTGGGTTTCTACTTGGGATCTCTTAGTGTTACGATCTTTTCTCACCTTTGGCTAGTTTTCCTTTCACTCTTCTTTGCGTGTAGATCTCTCGGTGTATGACAAGAAGCACAACCGACAAGGATCAACTTTTATTTGATTCAGAAATTGAGAGGACTGTACGTTTTACTCGGAAGCAACAAAGACAGTGGAAAATGGCCGAAGATTTGTTGAGAGAGAACAACGCTCGAAGGGAACAACCAGCCCAAGCAGCCCCTAGAACGCTTCGAACGTACACACAACCGAAGCACACCCAACTACTCTCTTGCATTAATAAGGAGCCGTTGGAGGACTTTGAAATGCGCACGCGCCGGGTTCTAAATTTGTAACCCGATTCGTACCACTATCCGCAAGTATACGGTAGTTGTAGTACCGGAGTCGATCACGAGGACTAGGTTGTGTTAATTCATTCTTAAACTAGATCAAAGGTGATGGAAAATATTGATTGCAAGGTGTTTGTGAAAATGTAAATATGAAAAGAGGGTCAAATGAGCAAACGAAACTTGTGTGATGAAAACGATTGGACACGAATGTTGTAAGTTCGGGGTCCCTTTGACGGGTATGGATGTTCAAAATGTGAAAGCACTCATGATCATCATTTCTAATTGGGGATTTCAAGGCTCTTTGTATAAGATCTTTCTCTCTCAAGCTTAGATCTACTACCTAAAAAATCAACTACTCATCTCTCAATGATCTAGAAGACTCCTAGGTGCATTAACAACCCCTATCATAAACCCTAAACAAGTCAAACCATCTCTCAATGTGAATGCTTTGTTCATTTGATGTCTAGGTCAAAACACCATTCCCATATGTCTATGATCAATGTTGTTCTAAGATCATTCAATCAAGGTTTTGCCAAGATCAAAAGCATGAAGGATAAGACATCAAACCAATAGAAACAACTAAAAGAGTACCATAGATTGAAAACCCAACATCCATACACAAAAGGGGGACCCCTCCCCCACAACTAGGGTTCTACTCCATACTCAAAGGAAGAAAACAAGAAGAAACAAAGGAGAACATGATAGAGAAGAGAAATGAATGCTTAGATTGGTCTTCAATGGTGATGATCACTTCTCTTCTTCTCCAAGTCTCCCAAGCTCCAAGTTTTCCCCAAAGTGGTTTCTCCCCTTTCAAAGTGGCCAAAAGCTCCCCTTTCCTTTCCCTCTTTCCTCTTTTGTTTAGCAAACCCTAGGGCTTTCTTCTTTCTCACTAATGGGCTTGAAAATGACCCAAAACAACAAATTAATTTCGTCAGACAGAAATGGGCGGTCTCTCTGTGTTTCAGGGCGGGAGCCCGAATATGCTTCATATTTTCGGGCGGTCGGCAGAACTTATGGGCGGCCCTCCTGAATTTTCTGTTAAATCTCGAGACATTCTATCACTTTAGGGCGGCCAGATCTCTTTCTAGGGCGGTATCCTGTTTTTGCTCTTGCTCCACATTCCGCGTTTTCGTCCGATTTTTCCGTTGTTTTCTCCCGGAGACTTCACTGCACCACCTGATCCTGAAATGGACAAAACAAGGACCTACTCTACCCCTAGACGACTCATATGCATGTGAGTTCGATGATAAAGATCTCAATCCACTCATAAAATTCTCAAGTAAAGATGGTGTGATCAGCGAACAAAGCTTCGGTCGAGGTCATGAAATATAGATAATGAGTCATTTCCTTTTGTCCGGAATTCGCTGCCCTGGCGACCGGCAGATCTGACCGATTACTATGTGTGACGTTAGGCAGCTCGGGGTTCTTCTCGATCAATGCCTCAGCGATCTTCATGTTCCCGCTGCAAGCAACAACCGTGAGAGGCGTTAAGGGATTATTACCAACCCTAGGCGGAGTCAGCAACTGTTCAGGGGCCATTCTTTCCAACAGCTCGTTCACGATCCCGACTTGTCCGCATAGACATGCTTTCAACAGAGGTGTTTCTTTAATGTCTATCCATGCCGTCAGCGCCTCGGGATTACGGTCCAAGTAATCCCTCACGCCTTGCAAGTCGCCTCGGATTATTGCCTGCGACAGCCGCAAATACTGGTGGGTTTCCAACGATGACACGAGTTGTCTCAGCAAAGGTGCGAAAACCTCCGGTGGCATGACAGCGTTGCTTTGTGTCGTCGTCCCGACAGAAGTGGATGGAACAGGAGGGCTCTGTTGTAACGTCGCAGCGGCACCTTCCGGTGGCACTTGCTGATCGGGAACTCGGCCGAAATTTGCGGATCTTGATCAGCATTCGGGAGTGAGGAATTCGTTTCCGCATTGCTGGATTGCGCCTCGGACGACATCTTGTAAATCTCAATACGTAACAATGCTTACATGTGTTTGTATCGTTGTTTATATAATTTAAGACTCGTTGCATGTATGATCGAAAACATAGAGCAGTCAATTTATAACCGAAAACATGGCACTGCATTATTACACCGAAAACATAGCGCAATCAATTTAATTTATCACTGTTTAATTAAAGTGATCCATTTTTTTTTATCAAAGCGGAATCCAATTGTTCGGACCAGTTCAAAGAAAAGCAAAAAACCAATTTTTTTTAAAGTGGTCAAAATTCGATTATTTTTTTTTTTTGTAGAAATTTGTTTTCGCTGTGCAAACTGTTTTGGAGCAATGTAAAGTGTTTTCTTACTTGAAAATAACACATTTAATTCCGAACCAAATAAACCAAAGCCAATAAATGACCTCCTGCATTTCAGGCCTTACGAATTTTTAGTCGAATTTGGTTATTATTAAGAATTCAATTCATTTTTTATACCCACCAAATGGTGACATACAGAATTGTATTCGGGTCCTAAAGTGATGTGGGTCTCTAAGTAACCTTAGAATACAAAATAAAGGTAACATTGGACTTTATTCGGGTCTTATGGTACTATAAGCATTCACCTGGCGGTACTAAAATAAAAGTAGGGGACGTTTGCATAAAGGGGGAATAACAAAATATAATCTAATCAATTTATTTATAAACTCTCGACCCTGTTCGATTCAAAAATTTTTGAAATGGTAGAGAGAGAAAGCAGAGAGAAACAGAGTGTGAGAATTTTCTGTGTTATTTCAAATTTAAAAAAGACTCGAGTACTTATACAATCGTAAATGTAAAACCAGAACTAACAAACTTGAACCGACGCACTAAACCGGAAATAGAAAAATAACCAATCATCAAACCGAAATCAACCTAAAGACGGGAGTCTTCAATACTCCCCCTCAAGATGGAGAATACAAGGATTGTATTCCCATCTTGACAAGTAGAAACTCGGTTTGATCAGCAGACAAAGGTTTTGTCAGCAAGTCCGCCACCTGTTCTGCAGAAGAAACATGAATTGGCTGAAGAAAACCAAGCTTGATCTTCTCTCGAACAAGATGACAGTCCAGCTCTATATGTTTAGTACGCTCATGGTATACCGGGTTGTTGGCAATATGTATTGCAGACTGGGAATCACAGAAAAGCTTAATCGGCAAACCGAAATCAACCCCAACATCACGTAACAGGGACGAAATCCAGACAAGTTCACATGTTGTTTGAGCCATTGCACGATACTCAGACTCAGCACTACTCCGTGAAATGGTAACTTGCTTTTTGGATTTCCATGACACTAAACAGCTGCCCAAGAAGACGCAAAACCCTGTGACGGATCTTCGAGAGTCCGGACACGAGGCCCAGTCCGCATCAGTGTATCCCGACAATGTCATATTAGAATCAGCCGGATAAAACAATCCTTGAGCAGGGGACATCTTTAAGTATCGTAAAACACGATGAGCAGCTTGAAGATGGTCAGATCTTGGAGCTGCCATAAACTGAGACAACTTGTTAACAGAGAAAGATATATCAGGTCGAGTCACTGACAGATATATCAATTTTCCAACAAGGCGACGAAACAGAGTAGCATCAGGTAATAAATCTCCAGATTCTTTGCTGAGTTTCAACCTCGTATCCATCGGAGTTCGAGCAGGCTTGCAACCCAACATACCAAAATCCTCCAAAAGTTCCAATGTATACTTACGTTGACATATAGAAATGCCTGTCTTGGACCGAGCCACTTCAATTCCCAAAAAATATCGAAGCTGTCCAAGATCCTTGACAAGAAATTGAGAATGTAAAGTATCCTTGAACTGCTGTATAAGAAGCTGATCATTCCCTGTAACCAGTATATCATCAACATATACCAATCCAAGAACAATAGCAGAACCTTGCCTTTTGACAAATAGAGAATTGTCCGCATGAGACTGAACATATCCAGCATCCACCAACACTTTAGTCAGCTTTTGATTCCACTGTCTTGAAGCTTGCTTCAACCCATAGAGAGACTTCTGAAGCTTACAAACAGAATCAGAATCGACAGTCTCCCCCTTAAGTAAAGAATACCCCTGTGGCAAAGTCATATATATTTCTTCTTCCAAATCTCCATTAAGAAAAGCATTTGAAACATCCATCTGATCCAAGATCCAATTATTCATAGAAGCTAAAGCTAACAAGACACGAACAGTTGTTAGTTTAGCCACTGGACTAAAAGTATCACCATAATCCACTCCTTCAATTTGTGTGTAACCCTTTGCTACCAATCTTGCTTTATGCCTCTCAATACTACCATCAGGATTATACTTTGTTTTATAGACCCAGTTACATCCTACAGGATGTTTCCCAGGTGGCAATTGACAGATTGTCCAGGTTTCAGTCCGGCACAAAGCATCCAACTCTAGTTTCATTGCATCTCTCCAATGTGCTAACTTAACAGCTTTAGAATAACAAGAAAGTTCAGGTTCTGTGGTTATAGACAAGGCAAAGGTCTTATAAGTGGGGCTAAGTTTGTCATAAGTGAGGAATTGAGAAAGAGGATATGGTGTATTTGAAGAGGTTAAGGAAGGGACAGAATGTGTCAAGTGGTAACAGTGATAATTGGACAAATACGATGGGCGTTTAGCCAATCTACGTGGTCTGTCTCTGTTTTCTATCATACCATCTGTTCCAGAATCCTGTTCTAAAGAACTTTGTAAATCATCTGTAGAAACAGAAGGACGATTAACCAAAGGAATATCTGGCAATGTAAAAGAAGAAGGATGCTCAAAATAGTATGGAGATATAGTCTGAGCAGGACTAACAGAAGCATCAGAAGGAGCTGATGAAGAAGGCACATTGATAAATGGGAAAACATCTTCATGAAACACAACATTTCGAGTTATTGAAATTTGATGTGTTTCTAAACAGAGTACAAGATATCCTTTAACTCCAGGTGGATAACCAATAAACACGCATGGCTTGGCTCTAGGACTGAATTTGTGTCGATCTTTGACTAAAGAAGATGCATAACAAAGGCAACCAAAAACTCTAAGATTTGAATAATCAGGTTGCTTTGTAGTCAAAACTTCATAAGGACTTTTATTTTCTAAAACAATTGTTGGCAAACGATTTATCAAATACACAGCAGCCAAAACACAATGCCCCCAATAAGGTAGAGGAATATGAGATTGAAACATCAAAGATCGAGCAACATTTAAGATGTGCTGATGTTTTCTTTCTACTACAGAATTTTGTTCAGGTGTGTATGGGCAGGAAAAGAAATGAGTTATGCCTTTTGAAACTAAAAGTTCAGAAAAACGCAGTTCTGGGGCATTGTCGGACCTAATGGACTTTACAGTAGTCGAAAATTGATTCTCAACCAAATTCAGAAAACCAGAAAATGTTGTTGAAACATCAGATTTTTGCCTTAAAAGATAGAGCCAAGTCACACTAGTACAATCATCCACTATTGTTAAAAAATACTTGTATCCATCTATTGTAGGTGTAACAAATGGTCCCCAAACATCAACGTGTATCAAATGAAAAGGAACAGAAGACAAATTGCCAGATGAATGAAAAGGGAGATGTTTCTGTTTTGCAAGAGGACAAATTGGACAGTGAGAAGAAGACTGATCCACGTTTGAAAAGACGAGTTGAGACGAGTTGCCTAAAGCCTTGACTTTGAGAAATGATGGATGACCTAGCCTCTGATGCCAAATATCAACAGAGGCTGAAGAAACTGCAGTGCAGAGAGAAGAAGGAAGGCTATTTTTGACTGTAGAAGTGCGCTGCATTTCCAAAAAATAGAGATTATTCTTTTGCTCACTCGTTCCAATCATCAATCCCCGAGCAGGGTCTTGAATCATGTAATTAGAATGAGTAAAAGTGACAGAATAAGGAGTAGAGTTAGTCAAGGCACTCACACTAAGAAGATTATAACAAAAGGACGGGACAAAAAGCACTGAATACAACGTGAGAAAAGAATTAAGAATAACAGTGGCTGATTGAACAACTGATAATGTTGCTCCATTAGGTAACGAAACCAGAACAGGAGGAACAAAGTGTATCTCAGAAAACAAAGACAAATCACTGCAAACATGACTACTCGCACCAGTGTCTAAGATCCAAATCACTGTGGAATTTTTAAGGCTAGGTTCCAAAACAGAGAGTATCATGTGAGTATTTAAAAAAGTACCTGGTGATGGAGGCTTTGGGTTTATTGAAGGAGAAGCTGTCAAGTTTACATCATTGAAAGAGTCGCGCAGTCCCTGTAGTTGAGAAGCAAATTGTGCTAGGATTGCCTCAGCCTTATCATCAAAGGATGTCTTAGAAGAATCCATCTCTGGTACAACATTCACCATATTCATATGAGCTGAAGGCCTATTCCCTTGAACAATCTTAGGTTTCTGATAATTCTGGCGTCCTTGCCAGTTATTCTGTGAACCATAGCTATTTGAAGATTTGTTGCCTTGTGGTGGATATCCATGAATCTTGAAACACTTATCAACAGTGTGATTGTTCAACCCACAATGAGTGCAATGTAGACGTGGTCTACCAGTATTGAAATTACCAGAAGGAGTGTAGTTTCCTCGTGGTTTAGAGAACTGAGCTTGATTATTAACAGATGACTGGAAGGCAACTGAATCAATCGGTGAAGAATAGAGTTGATGCTGCTGGTCATCATGTACAATCAGATTATATGCCTCAGTCATATCAGGTAACGGATTCATGGAGATAATCTGGCGTCGAACTGGAGCAAAGGACTCATTGAGCCGCATAAGGAACTTCACAACATTTCGACGCTCATACAAAGCAATCCATCTATCATCAGCGTTACAAATACATCTACCACAAGTACAACTTGGAAAAGGCTCATAGTTCTTCAACTCTTCCCAAAGTGTGTTCAATTTAGTGAAATAACTGTCCAAATCTGAAGATCCTTGATATAAAATATCCAACTGATGTTGAACATTATATATCTTTGAAACATTCTTCTGTTTAAACCTTTTCTCTAAATGTTTCCAAATATCACTTGCATCATCAAAATACATTACTAAGGTCTTGATCTCAGGTGTAAGAGAGTTCGTAAGCCAGTTTGAAACCAAATCATTGCAGCGAGACCACGCACCTGAATCCAGATGGTTCGCAGCTGGTTTCGGGACAGTGCCAGTGACGAATCCAACCTTGTTCTTCGGACTCAGAGCTTTTATCACAGATCTCGCCCAAATATTGTAGTTTCCTTCGCCATTTAACTTCTCAGTAACCAAAATCAAAGAAGAAGAATCTCCAGGATGAAGATAAAGAGGATTCGAGTAAGGATCGAGCTGCAAACGAGTTGAATGCAATGAATCTGCATCGAGTGATGCAGACGAGCGATCTTCAGTTTCCATTTCGAGTCGAAATCAAAGGTAAAATCAAAGAAAAAATCAAGGAGAAACGTGAGAGATCGATGTTTGTTCTGATACCATTTTGAAATGGTAGAGAGAGAAAGTAGAGAGAAACAGAGTGTGAGAATTTTCTGTGTTATTTTAAATTTTAAAAAGACTCGAGTATTTATACAATCGTAAATGTAAAACCAGAACTAACAAACTTGAACCGACACACTAAACCGGAAATAGAAAAATAACCAATCATCAAACCGAAATCAACCTAAAGACGGGAGTCTTCAATAAAAATAAAGTTTATATAAACTCAAATTTGATTATCAACTAACTTTAATATATAAAAAAATTCTCTCTTTTTAAACAAATAAATATCATTTTTTTCCCGATAAACGGAATGTGAATATAATGAACCAAACCAAACAAGATATATATACGTCTTTGACTCTCGGTCCTATCCTAGATGGAATGTCGGAAATCGAAAGCAGAGATTTGCGAGACAAAACGAAGATATTCAAAGATCAACCAATAAAATTGGAACAGGAAAAACTTAACTCTTGTTCTACATGATTACATTACAACAACAGCAGCAGTCCTAAATCCGACGTCGTTTTCTGGTTCTGAATTCTCATATGAAACCTCACAGATCGGTGAGATCCACCTAGATGTTGAGGTTGAAGATGGATCGGAAGGTCCTGGCGAACACCAGACGGATTCGAGGGAACGTGCGGAGGACAACGACTGCCGTTCGACGGAGCATATCCTCTATCGTCTCCACGAACAGACTCAGACTCCTCACCGGTGGGACGTATAGCGTCAACGGCACCGCCGAGAACGCCACCGCGAAGAATACTTCCAGCATCTCCCTTCACCGGCGATTTCCTTTCCCGATATATTCTTCAGATCTCCGTCGGGGATTCCCCTTTCCGGTCCGTCTATCTCTCGATTCCGGTTGTTTTCCTTGTCGGTGATTCCCTCCCTGATTGCTTTTCTCACGATTTTGCAACGATTCCGCGAACTCCCGATCCCGATCTTCGACGGAAATTCCCTTTCCGATTGCCTTACCTGACGATTCAGTAGACCTCCGAGCTCGATCACCGCCGGAGAATCCTTTTCCTGATATGGTACTCTCTACCACTCACGAGATCACCGATCACGATCTCCGCCGGCGATTCCCTTCCCGATCGTGTGGTTCGATGCTCTGAAGATCTCCGATCTCGAGCTCCGTCGTCTATATGGCCTGGCCTCTCACCCTGAGATGCTTTTGAATTCAAAGGGATGGGTTTTTGAAATGGTTTCCAAAGGCTTTAAGAGAAGACAAAACCAAGGAGGTAGAATCCAAAATGCATATTGAGTATAATTTTGGACCCTCAATATGGAAAATACAGCTGAAAATGCTTATAGTTTTAGTTATCTGGATGAACCCTTCCTAGGATTTCCTTTTTCTTTTCATAATTCAATATTATATATATATATAGGGTGGACATTCCCTCTTTGGCTCCATTTAATTTTAGATATTTTTACTCATTTTTGCATTTCTATATATGTAAACTTTAATTTATTTTTTTAAAAAAAAACTCTTTCCTAATTATATCTTCATTTTCATTTAATTTAGATTTCATCAATTTCATTTGATTCACCCTTTCCGCCCTATAAAATATAATATACAAGTTATATATCCTATATTTTTATTGGAACAATATATCACGGGCCATATATAATATCTAGAGTATTATGTTTAAATCCCAAATTTATTTATGTAAAAGTTTCTTCTGCAGTTTTTTTATTTGTGAATTAGCCAAATGACCAAAGCCGCCCTATAAAAGTTTCAAATTTAGTGACCATCCCGCTTTAAACCCAAAACGTTTCACTTAAATCAATATAAACCCTGTTTTTAGAAAATAATAGTATTAAACATTGATATTTCCATTTCAACCATTTTAATCTCTATCTGTTTTTTTTTACTAAAATAAAAACCAATCCTATCATTAAAAATTTTCATATCATACATCCAATTTCTTTTATTTGAACCGATTTAAACCTTTTTTTCATTTGCATTTAAATCCTTACATTAGTTCATCAATAATTCATCGTTACAAATATAAAAAAATAAATAAATAATGATATATACATGAGATGAACTGCATTGTAGAAAATAAAAATAAAAATACAGGGAGTGACCATAATTTTATTCATCGTCTTTGTTTTTTGTTATCTAATACCCATGAATTTGTTTAGAGAATGCGTATTTAATCCAGTAGAAATAATGCTGAATTTACACGAAGGTTTGAAATAATTCAAATAATAAAACTATGATTTGATATGATATTTCAAAAGAAAATGATTTGTTTTGGTTTTTGTAGCAATTTAGGGTTTAAAAAATTCGACAAAAAATTGAGGGTTTAGATGAGAATTTTAAGCGTAGCTTTGTTTTGATTGTATCAAAAAGTTTAGGGCTCAAATTACAATTAACCCAAAATTTTATTATGAGTAACAAAAAGAAGGCAAAAGTACCATATATATATAGATATATATACATTAAATACAGTGAAAAGAATATACATTAGATGAGGCCAGTGGATTTCCTACATTGGATTAAGGTTGTAATGTATTAGTATTATTTCTATAATCAAATACAATTTATAAATGATCAGATTCTCTTTTTATGTGTGGTAGTAAAATGTGTGTTTTTTTTTGTAATCAAGTGTTGTGGGTCGAGATATATAGAGTAATTTTAGAGTCAGAACCAAGTTATATGATTTAAATTACGTTTTACAACCTAAAGCTTAAATTTAGATGGGATAAATGATTTGCGATTTCTTTTTATCAATTGAACTATTTAAATTAGATGATTATAAATTATTGATAAAGGTTAAAAGGAAGAAAATATTATATATTTTTTCTCAAAAGATTCAGGAAATGCCAAAACTCTCATTTCACTAAATCATTAGACAGAGTTATAGAAAATCAAAACCCTAAACTAATCAAGAGAATCGAAGACGAGCGGTTGAACGCGGCGTTTGGAGGGCTCGGTTTGAGCTTAAATGAAACGGTTCGTTTTAGCGAGGAGGGGTAAAAGGGTAAAAACACTGTTTTGTTCACCGCAAACGCTGCGATATCGACCGGAAAAGGTTCCCTGGACAATCTAGGATAAATATTCACAACAATACAAATTTTAAAAACTGTATTAATTAAATCTTAAATAAACCTGCACAACAATAAAACCTTCCGGAAATCATTAAAACAAAAATTATATTTAATATTCTTTTTTCAGAAACAACAAAAAAAAAAATCTTTTTGCGCGACTGCGCAATTACATTTGAATCTAGTGGAAAGAACATTTCTAGTTCTTTATTTCAACCAAAAAAAAAATTAGTTATTCATTTTCATTAAAGGACATAAAAATATTGTAAATTGCATATTACCCCCATGTTTTAATGGGTATTTTCGTAATAAAATCAACACACAGTAACAAATGATTTGATGATTTTGCGTTGACAAAACATTTACAGAAATCAGGGTTTTACGTAGTGAAATCAAACTCATACAAAAATCACATTCTCTAACGTCAAACTAATAACGCTTGGTTCAAGTGATTATAGAACAGTACAGCGAATGTAACAAAAGTGGCTGCAGCAACAGCCAAGAGCCAAGAATGATTTGCCTGCCAAATGCGTGACCATCTCCTCAAGGTATCAGAACGAAGTGTAGTCGAACTTCAAGGCCGGACGGCGATGGCGGCTCGACGTCGAGTCACCGATCCCGTTCACGCCGATGTAAGTCTGATCCTTCTGCGGCGTCTCCTTATTAGACGTTCCGCCGTCACTACCGTTGCCCCATGCATCGTCGGCTTTCGTTTGGCTCTTTGAGTTTGAAGAGTTTTGGCCGAGCTTTTTAGTGTTGAGGAAACGGCCTCCGCACCCTCTCGCCCTTCTCATCGCGTGCAAATGCCGAGACTCGTGGAGATACGGCTGCAAAAACACATGGTTCTCGCCATTTTCAGTAACCATATATAGCCCTCGAGATACTTGAATCGTCAGATCGATCCATAGAGATTTATTTCCTCCATTCAACACTTCTGTGTACCTTTCGAACTTTGAGAACTTTGTTTTCGAGCTCGGCCTTGGCGCGCAGTTTCCGGCGCCTCAGAATGCCGTGGTACTGCTTGGCATTGACATAGACAGGTTCCTCTGCCATTTCTAATGGCAACACCATCCTCTCTTGGACTCCGAGACTATGGGGGTAAGCCTGAAAACAATTGAATTAAACCATATATATGGGCAATGCTCATATACTATATCCATAAATGTGTACATGCAAAAATTTTCAACACAAACTTAGATCTATAGAAAACCGGTTTCCATATGTTCCTACAAGCTAAAACCACAGGCGAAATCATACCATTGGATTGGGGTCATAAACCGGGTCAACTCTATAGTATGGATCTGAATGGGCGCATGATATGGGAGCCTGCAAAGGAAAATCTCTGAGTAAGAACCCTATTTCTCTATATATGCCAACGACTAGACCATGATCACATGTGCAAAATTTGCATCACACTACTAAACCAGTCAGATGAATATATAGATATATCATTCATTGATTCAGGAAATGATGCGATTTCGGTCCATAAACCATCGCGAAAAACGCTAGCTTTCCGCGAATAATCCAATGTGAATTCGTTTTACGGCGAGGGAGAGGGAGAGGCACCTTGGACTGTCCAAAATGATGGAGCGGTGAGAAGCTTTCACTTGTCTTCAACAGTGACATGGCGGCCCCATTCTGAGTATGCGAACTCTCAGTTCCTCCATTTCCATCTGTCCATTCACGGCGTTTTCGTTGGAACGAGTAGTAAAATGTACTCTCGTATTCGACACAAATCTACTCTAGAGCCAAATTTTCTTTCCGTTTTTGGTATGATGTGAGGGTACAGATATAAGGATCATATGTATCTTCAAGAGGGTTCTAACTATAAAGATCGGAATGATTGTTCTACGGGTTTCAAAACACGTTCAAGAAGAAAAAAGGAGAGAACCTGGCAGGAAGAGGATGCATGGTTCTTTGCCGAACTGAACAGACTGATCGCCGCCGTTCATATGCGCACCGATGCTTTTGGCTCTCGGACAGGAATGAAAGGGCTCCGGAGAAGTAGTATCCATCATGCTTTTGCCACGCCAAAGGCACTGCGACGATGCCGTCGACATGGTCTTGCTGCTCGAACCACAGTTCATCATGCTTTGCTTCCCAGCTATAATCAAATTGGAGCCCTGGAAATTTTGTGAATATATACAAATGCATATCAGTTTGTGGTAAATAATATATATGCGGTTAAAAGATTCACAAAAGCCCCTTCCAAAGATAATAAATAAACCCAAATATATAGTAACAACATGATGAAGAAGAGATTGTGGTATCTATACAATTATAGATAAATATAACACCTAATTTTTTTTATAATTGGATTATGATCGGAAATCCAGATTAAGTTTGAGACCTTTTTAGACAGATATAATCCCAATATTAGTAAGAGAAAATTAAAATCTAACTTACATTACTATTAATTTCTATGTCACAATAATACTATATTTTCGAGTGGGTGCCACGTAGGCCCAACATTATCATCTGCTGGAAATCTGGAAAATAGAGAATTCCGACAGATCGGGACCGATTTCAAACTGAACTACTGATTCATCAGCATGACAAAAAGCTCATTGAAACAACCAAAAAAAAATCTGAAAATTTCAAGAAATTATGTGAACCACTTTTTTTTTTTTGGAGTAAAAGAACATAAAACTAAGAGATCACATAATTTCCTTATAGATAATAAAACTCTTTTCTTATTCTGAAATTATCCAAAGAATACACGAATACGTATTTAAGTACCCAAAAAGCCATGAGCCCTGATTAATCGTAAACCCTAATCCAAACATCAAACTAAAATACACATGGAATGGAAAAACATATATAGAAAACATACCCAACAAGTTTGTCAACTTGAAACCTGATTAACCCTAACTCATGGTTTTAGATATCGAAAGATTCGATTGAATATGAATCGAAAAATAAATTTAATGATAAAGTGGGAGAAATTGAAAATAAGAATGAGATTAGAGACAAGAATCAAAGAAAAGAAACCCTAATCCAGACATAAAACTAAAATACATATGGAATGGAAACATACGTAGAAAACATACCCAGCGAATTTGTCAGCTTGAAGCCTGATGAACCCTAAATCATGGTTTAAACATCGAAAGATTCGATTGAATATGAATTGAAAAATAAATGTAATGATAGTCGGAGAAATTGAAAATAAGAAGAAATTAGAGACAAAATCATAGAAAAGAAACTCACAGCTGAACATGAGCAAAGACAAAGCTGGAGAAGAAAAGGTGATGAAGCAGAGGTCGTAAGGTATGCTGTGCCCTCTCTTCCTATTAAATTAGCTAACACAAAGTAGTGTAAGAGAAGGGACTCCTAAAAGATACATAAAAAAAATATTTGTATTATTTTTTTTTATATTGTTTTGTTCACATATGTAATTGTTTTGAAAAACGTTCCAAGTATCATATATATATATATATATATATAAATTTAAATTATATAAAACATTTTGAAATATTAGTTAAATAAATTCAAAAAATTTAAATGTTGTCAAAATCATTATTTTAAAAATTATTGAAAGTATTTTTATTTACTAATTATAAAAACAATATGTCAACTAAATTAAAAATTAAGATCTAAAACCCTAACATAAAAGTATCTTTCGAAAATTTATTTAACTTTTAGCCAAGATACTTTGCATTTCAACTGTATAGTGTATTTCTCAAAACTCTTTAAATTGTACTCGTTTGACTCTCTTCTATCCGCAAATTTATTTACCCCTTTTAAGTAAGGTTTTAGGAGTAAAATTTTATATATACGTATATTTATTAATTTGTATTTATAAAATATGCTATTAATATCGTACAAATTCGTGCACCCGCATATCCGAAATTAAAATGAAATTGCCATCGATGACATCAAAGAGACAAAATCATTTCTAACGAGTCTCAACCAAAAACGGACTTGATGACATTTTCCTATTTTGGGTCACTTTAGTCACAAGTCATAACCACAACTCTTTTCCTACTAATTTTATTTCTTTCATAAAATTTATATAAAATTTAAAAAAAAAATCATTTCGAGATCTTGCTTTTGCACCTTTTTTTTAATTATGGACATTCCCCTTTTCCCCCACATTCTCCAATTATATTCTCGATATTTTATGAACAGTAAAATTTATGAATAGAAAACTTGTAGTTTTGATTAATTGTGTAATGAAAATCAAAATCTAAATAAACTAAATAGAGTATAAATTAATCTCTTGCCGAAGGACTATTGGTTTAATTATTTGAAGTGAAATGATAACATATATATATATATATATGTGTATGTATACACACACAACAGTCATGTATTTAACGACACTCTTACTTAATGAATACTTAAACAAAAACTAGTATGAATCTATCATCATTAGCGATTAGCGGTTTGTATTCTATATTTTAGACTAAATGAATGAGAATTTAGAATCTCTCAAAATGATTTATGTTTCACGTGTATTACAACTATGGTGGAGGAGTTAAATACTTGTAAAAGATGTGTCATAAATTGGCTATGTGTTCAGGATTCATCGGAAG